>NC_060148.1:123482010-123782010 GCF_021461385.2 Schistocerca piceifrons | reverse complement strand
ATGTATTTATGCACGGAAGTTTTAACTCTGTGAGAATCCATTATAGTTCCATGTCTCATCTTTGAGAAAATTGCTTGTACTTCTGAGATATCCATGACAACTGGTAGTGACCATACATATTGGATGCTGAATCCCCAATCTGGCTTGTTCTAGTTTGAACAGACGCTTTCTATGCAGACCATATGTCACTGGTTTTGAGGAACTTCACATTCATTCTTGTCATGTGTCATAATTAAGCACAGTCTATGAGTGAGACAGAACTATATCGAATAATTTTGTGGAATACCTATTCATGAATAAATCTTCAAAAAGGTAACAACTTGCTCAGTAAGACAAAATCTTAATATGCTCTAATGTCAAAATGGTGATGTACACAGGCGAAACAATACACCGCAGTAATACACACAGCATATGATTTATTATTTTAAAACAAAATTACCTTGGAAACTATGTTGACATCATCTTTAGTAAAACTGCAGCAGCCAAAGCATAAAATTCCCTAAAATAAGTAAATAAGTCATGATCAGCCCTAACTGGTGAGGAGAGGCAGAAAGAGAGAGAGAGAGAGAGTGTGTGTGTGTGTGTGTGTGTGTGTGTGTGTGTGTGTGTGTGTGTGTGTGTGTTGGGGGGAGGGGGGGGGGTTCTGTTTGTAATTCACTCAAACATTACACAGCCCGAAGTGCTGTGACTGACCCCATCATAAGTTTACAGGATTCAGACACAATGGCGAGAAATAAGGCAAGGTATTCATCTCTGACACAAGAGCCAGTGATAATTTTATCATTGGTAAGAACACCCAAAAGTATTTTACAGAGCTGAATACTGTAAATGTGGCAAAGTTCGGCCCATACTAGTGAAGATGAAGTGTGAACTCTTGCTAAGCTGTTCCTAACATTTCTTTTTTCCTTTCTTATTAAAAATCAATCCCACACTTAGTAAGGTTTTCTGTGGAAGAATGACATTTGAACCATTGAAGTGCCCATCTCCATGCTTTGATGGCTGCAGCAATCAGTTCTAGCCACCACACCACAAGACACTTCCCAAAGAAGTGGGAGATTGTCACTTGTAGTGTGTGAGATTTATTCTCACTTTTTCTTACACAATATCATCAATTCCCTTCAACTGATTAAATTCAAACACTATTTTGGTGGCAAAAATTGACCAATCAGCTTTTCTGAGAGACAGCCACTGACACAGTGATAATTGTGACTGTGTTAAATAAGGGAGTGATGGTTGGGATAAAATTTGTGACCACTAGGGTATCTTTGCTGAAATGAATTTTAACTCCAGTATTGGGTGGGCAATGATCAAGTAGTGCAATTAATTTTTCTATTGTTTGACCTCTTTAGACTTATTTGTATCATCCCATTTCTTTGTGGTACATTAGTTCAATTTATCTACACCACAAGAATTGCTCAAATGAAATATTTCAACCTAAACCAACTTTATTGTTGGTTTATCATTATTTCTTTACCTTTAGCTTTAGCTTGTTTTGCCTCTTGTTTAGCTGAAACTAGTCCTTGTCGTCAATTACAAGGAATGACTGTTTCTGTCAGTTTTATCAAATTGAGACTCTATGAGTACTTCCATCACCTTTTTGCACTTTGAAATCCTTTGCCTATGGTGAGTTGTGAAATTATGCTCAAACGCTAGCAATGTAGTCAGCCATTCAGTTGATAAATACGTGGAACCATTAGAAATCACAGTAATTCATTCTTCGTTTGAGATTTATTTGCAGAAGACAAACAATTTACTCTTTTACCACCCACTGAACTGTCAACCTTCTTGCATTTGAAGGCAAGGCCAGGTACTGTGCGCCACATCTTCACTGAGACATGACAAAGCATTGAAATCAATATTAAGGGCATAGTTCTCATCGCTCCTACTTTTGCAATTATTACTGATTAATTGGTGCCTAGTTTTACACATAACCTGAAGTAAAATATTTGTAATCTGCTTTGGACTTTCTGCTAAGAAACTTACATTAAGGGCAGTTTCTCCTATGTACACAATTGTTTGAGGAGACCGAAGTATCCTTGGCTAAGCCCCTCAGTATTCAACGAAGGATGAGGCAACATGAGTGTAGTGAATGAAATGATCTTCATTAGAACTGGAGCAGATTCATTTCAAACCTTCACCGAGGTATCTGTTCTTACTTTCAATAAATTGAATTTTTATAGTCAAATAAGCTACATTTGCTTACAAAATACATTACTTGATGATTGCCCTCAGCTTAAGTCGGACAGAAAAGCACCCAGTATATTACAATAACTAGTAAGCTCTTAGGGAGTAATACGCACTTCGAAAAAAAGGTGTCACGAAATTTTAACCCAAAAGAAATAATGTTGTGTAGGTCAACAGCGCACCATTTATAAACTATGGAAACTTGCTGCCATGCACTTTGATTGACTGCGGGTTTGCCCTGTTGCCGATGGTCTGGAGAATGCATAACTGTGAATGCTTTGCCTGCCAGAGATCACAACGTATCCAAGGCATCCCACACACTCGATGGTACTGTGCCAGCTTTCCACTCTGGGGGCCTCGGGGCAAATCCACCAAGGTCCCGACACATCCATTGCAGTTTCATGATAAGACGTTCTGGGAACAAACCCATCAACAGCTGTTAGTTCATGTACAGAAAGCCTTTTACAAATTGTGTCGGCACTGAAAAGAGCCTTTTTTGTAGCTAGGACACTGTTTACTAAAGCAGGTGCTCAAACTGGCGACCCTCTGAAGTGACACAAGCTTGGTAATGCCGAACGGTGTTTTGCCGAACTCTTTCAAAGATTCCTGGCATTGTCCTGATGTGATTGGTGGCATGCTGAATGTGATACATTAATTCCTCTTCATTTGTAGGTGGTTCACATCCAGGTGGGTGAAATAGAAACTTGAAGAATCCCCATAGGAAAAAGTTCGGTGGCGTGAGATCTGGTCGCCAGGGCCATGTCCTACAAGCACCTCTGCCACTGAACTGGCCGTCGAAGAGTTCATTTAAATATATGTGCACAGCACAACTGTTATGTGCGGATGCCCCATCATGCTGCAACCACATGCGTAGTCAGATGTCCAGGAGAACGTCTTCCAGCAGGCTGGGTAGAGTTTCTTACTAAAAATCATGGCAATTGGCCCCAGTAAGTTGAGGAGGTAGACGGACTGGCCAAATCAGATGGTTGCCCACAATGATTACCTAAAAGTTAAATGAAAATCGTTCCTGGTTTCCCTGGACGCATGTGACATGAGGATTTCCCCTTGCCCAGTAATGAATGTTTTGAGTGTTGTAAAGGCCATCTTGACAGAAGGTGCACTCGTTGGTAAACAACACAATGGTGGGGAAGTCAGGACCTCGTGCAACACTTAACAGAAACCACCGGAAAAACCCTAGCCTGTGGTCATAGTCCGCCATAGGATTTAGGTCTTTGACAGGGTGGAAACTAAATGGATGCTGGCCGTAGTTACTCAGAACCTCACAGACTAACTGATGAGTGACCCCCAAGTTGTGTCCAACCACTCGAGGACTCGTCGTAGGTGCTTCCTTGAAGTGCTTGAGAACAGTCTCTTCAAATGCAGCACCCTATCATGTTCGAGGTCTTCCAGCATCATCACGATATCCCACTAATGAGCATGTTTCACTAAGTTGCTGGTTAATTGCTGTAAACATCTGGGGGTTTGGGTGGCGTCTTGCTGCATACCGTTCCTCATACAACTGTTGAGCTTCATGCGCATTAGCACTGGCTAGTCCATAGACAAAACTCATATCTCATTGTTCCTCAAATCAATACTGTGCTGCCATGCTTACTGCATGACTAAATCACAGGTGATGTTTGTGTGCTCTGAAGCAAAGCTTATGTGTGAATGCCTCTGATGTGAGGTGGAGACAAACAACAAGACCAATTCGACGTGTGTGTATCACATGGTGGCACTGACGGGGGGAGGGATGTTTGTATGTGTGAACCGACAACCATAGCACTGCCCGTCAACCGATGAACAGCAACAGGGCAATCCCACAGCCAATTGGAGCACGTGGTGATAAGTTTCCATAGTTTAAAAAGGGCGCGTTGTCGACCTACACAACATTAGTAATTTTGGTTCCTATTGGCATCAGCTATCTAGGGTTAAAATTTTGTGACACAATTTTTCTCCATCCTGCTGAAATTATCAAGAAACTGCTTACTAGACAATGGACTTATTTTGCGAATCATGATCATGGCAAAGAAGTCAAAACAAGATCTGAGGGATCATCATATGGACAATCTACTGGGAGAGTATGCCAAATAGTGAGAATAGCTGCATAGTTACTTTTACATGGCACTGTGAAATATATGCTGAAGAAACGAAGGTATTTTAGTGAACTACTAAATGACGTACATTAAACTCAAGATATCCCAGAGATGAGAAGATTAACCTGAAATGTGTGTGCAGAATCATTTTGAAAACCAGGTTAATATTTTAAGAAGATTATATGCTAAAAAATCAAATTTTTCCGATGTAATATCAATATCAATGCTCGTCCTCCTCCTCCACCACCACCACGACGACCACCACCACCACCGATTAAACTTACCACCAATGTCTGAGGTGTATTAGTTCTTCTCATGACAACCGATTGCTTCTTATTTCCATACTGATTATCATTGATTTTTGCCTCTTGACAATTTGTGTCCAAGTCAACAATGCCATTATCTTCATCACTTGAGTCTTCACTATCACTAATAACATCGAAACTTCTTTCAGCTGCCAGAAAATGATTCTTTGTAGTTGTAACTGTGTTGCTACATTCTGGTTTATTTCTTTTGGGGATTACACAATTAGTTCTTTCTTCTTCTAAACGTGGCTGATTTCCAGTACTTTTAGTATCACATTTTTCATCTATAGCATTATTAGAACCAAGTCCATGAACTGTATCTGTGAACTTATTGTTGGCAGGTAAGGGTGAAAACGCAAAATTCCTCTTTTGAGTTTTGTTTCTGAATTCCTCACAACTACTTTCTTGTAATGATTGTCCAGGGGGCTTTTCTAAGGAGGAACAGCTGTCTAAAATAGCTGCATTGTCATTTCCCTTCCACTGAAAATCATGTGGTTCTCCTGATTAACAGACAGAAAACAAAAAAAAAGATTAAAACTGAAGTGATTATAATGAAGTGGTCAACTTAAGGCATGAATGTGAAACAGTCAAAAAGAAATAAAATAATTAATTATTGGAATTATCATATCATTTACAATGTGATATAAATATTTATGTACAAGAATTAAATGATAAACAAGCAAATCTGTGAAACTAAAACTCTTAACTGGTAACTAAGTCAGTTAAATGAGTTTAAAATGAACTAAGACAAAATCTGGCAGAAAAAGAAAGCAAGCTTTCTCAGAATCTACATAAAGATAACCACTAACCATAAAGGCAGGGTACTGAATAGACAACATGCACATAGAACAAGACTGGAAATTTTGTTGTGTTTTTGGACAATGTTCTTCTTAGCTTTCAATGTTCTCCTTCTAAGCTGATGAAAAACATAGACCCATTGACTCAAACATGCACAGCTACATTGACCCAACTGATTACATAGCCCTAGGGCAGCAGCCCAATGGTGTGAGGAGTTCTGTTGGATGGAGAGGGTGAGAGGAGCAGTGAGGGTGAAAGGCAGTGGGAGGAAAAGGCAACAATGGAAAGAGATAGGTATGCAGAAACAGAAGACCCACCCATGAGCAGACGCCACAGGTTGTGCAATAACCAAGAAGTCAAGCCTGTTGCGCTCAGCAACATGTTCTGCAACTGGATAGTCAATTTTGCTCTTTGTTGTAGTTTTAGATTGGTTATTACTCAAGTGTCAAGTTTACATAAAAATCTGTACCAAAGTCACAGCTGAGTTGGTATACAATATGACTGCTTTCACAGATGACCCTGTCTCTGATAGGGTAGGATATGACTGTTGGGGAGGGATATTCTACAGCTACACTCTGTGGACCACTGTGAAGAGCACTGTACTATATAATCTTTTTCCTATTCCATTCCCACATGGAGCACAGGAAGAATGATTGTTCACAAGCCTCTGTGTGTGCTGCAATAAATTTAATCTTGTCATCACAAAACCTATGAAAGCAATCTGTAGGAGTTTGCAGTATATTTGAAAGAGTCAAAATTGATAGCAATTCTTGAAACTTTGTTAGGAGATGTTCTCAGGACTCTGAGGCTGCCAGTTCACTTCTTTCAAAATCCATGACTCTCTTCTGTGGATCAAACAAACCTGTGACCATTCATAAAACAAGCCTGTGACCATTCAAGCTGCCCTTCTCTGTATGCATTCAATATCCCCTACTAGTCCTAATTGGTAAGAGTCCCACACAAGCAATATTCTAAGATGGGTCACATGATTGATTTTTAATCTGTTTCCTTTGTAAACTAATTGCATTTCCCTACTATTCTACCAGAAAACTGAAGTTAGCTACCTGCTTTACCTACGATCGACCTTATGTCTTTTTCCCTTTCATGTCCTACCAAGTGTTACACTCGGGTATTTGTGTGAGTTTACAAATTTCAACTATGATTCACTGATATTATGTTCATCTGATACCATGTTAATTTTTTATTTTTCATTTTGTTAAGTGCACAATTTTACATTTCCAACCATTTGAAGAAAGTTGTCAATCTTTGCAACGCTCTGAATATTTTTGCAGTTTCCTTCAAACTGTATTTCATTGTAGATAGCTGCATCATTGAAAAAAGTTGAGGTTACTATTAATATTGTTTGCAAGGTCATAAATATGCAACATGGACAGCAAGAGACCCAACACACTTCCCTTGGGTACATCCAAAGTTACTTCAGTTCTATATTTGTCAATAGTTCTCTATCCAAGATAACATGCTGCATCCTTCTTACTAAGAAATCTTCAACCCAGTCAGATATTTTGCCCAATACACCATACTTGGGTTCAGAATATGTTGTAAGTTTCTGCTACAAATCAATGTTCAGGATACTGGACAGTAATTTTGTGGATCACTTCTGCTAACCTTCTTATAGACAAGTGTAACCTATGCTTTCTTCCAGCTACTGGGTATGGTTTTTTGTCTGAGAGAACTACTATAGGTTGTAGTAACAGAGGGACTAACTCAGATGAAAACTGGGCAGAATCTGACAGGTACTCCATTGAGCCCTGGAGCTTTGTTCAAATTTAATGATTTCAGCTGTTTCTCAATATCACTGAAACTAATACTATTTCACTCATCTCTTCAGTGGTATAAAAATTTGACTGGTGCAATACTCCTGTGTTTGCTTATGTAAAGGAACATTTGAAATCAGAGTTAAGAATTTTTGCTTTTGCATTACTACTCTCAATTTCAGTTCTCGTCTAGCCCGCGAGTGGCTGGATGCTAACTTTCATGCTACTAAAAGCCCTTACCTATGAATGTTGCTCACTTAACTGCCAAACACATTTCATTTAGCATCTCTATCTGCAGCCCTATGGTTTCTTTTACACACATTATCCAGTAGTCTGTTTCTTTAGAAGATTCTCTACAGTGATTGTATACCATAGAGGATCTCTCACATCATGAACTGTTATACTGGGTATTTAACTTTCCAGTGTATAGTCAACTATTCTTTTAAACTTGAGCCATAATTCCTCTACATGTCCCTGTACTGTGCTGAAAGTTTCCAGTTCGTCACTGTGATATGACACTAGTGCCTCTCCATAGATTGAACATATAGAAAAAGATAGATTGCTACGTATCGTAAAAATGACATGTTAAGTTGCAGATAGGCACAATTAAAAGATATGTAACTTGAAGGGGCATCACTGCTGTCTGCTGCAGTGGGACATTAAGCAGAATCAGCGGCAATGATATTCATCATTTTAGGGCACTATTAAATGAAGGTAGACGCTGAGCTAAAAATGTGGTTAAGTTGTTTTAGTCCAGAGTAACAATGGGAGCATTCCACAGCAACTGGTTCAGTTGACTGGTTCAAGGATTAGGGCCATATGTGGATATGCAACAGGAGATATACTTGTAGACTAGGTTTGCAATGGAGTGACTGTGAAGGTTCTGCCAGCATACCATAGGTGCACATTGCCTGTTACTCCAGGTATGACATCAACATGTGGTCATGGTCTATTGGAGGGGATGGCTGCTAACAGAATAAAGTACTGTTGATGGTTTGTAGTCTCAATGACAGAGGTACTCACAGAGCCATCAGAGAGATGGAGATTATTGTCCAGTACGGTGGCACACCAAGTTAAAGAGGACCATGTGAACGGAAGAGGAGAGAGAGTCTGGATGCTGTGGAAGAATGAGGATATAGTGTCTTGGCCCAGACACAGATCAGATCATAATGATATCATCAACAAACACAAACATGGCAAGGGCATAGGATCTTTGGGTGGCTAGTAAGGCTTCCTTTAATGACCCATAAACAGACTGGTATGTTTTAGACTGGTAGCACTTTAACTTTTCTGCGGTTTCCTTAAATTACACTGACTGACCACATTAAGCGTGCTGTCAAAGGGTGGTACATGCTTCAGTGGCAGCTTCTCAACTACTGTAAAGTACTGCATGTCAAAGCATGTCAACAATGATCTGAGCATTTTACAAGTAACATAGTATCAAATGTTACTGAGTGGCAAATTTTGATTTCACAGGTATGTGCTTTTGAACAAAGGGCCTTTACACTGAAGTGACAAAAGTAATGGGATAGCAATATGCACAAATACAGATGGCAGTAGTGTTGTGTACAAAAGGTATAAAAGGACAGTGCACTGGTGAAGCTGCCACTTGAACTCAGATGATTTATGTCAAAAGGTGTCCAATGAGATCAGGGCTACAAGAGATGAATTAACAGACTTTAGATGTGGAGTGGTAGTTGGAGCTAGACACACGGGATACTCCATTTTGGTAATAATTACATAATTCAATTTTCTGAGATCCACAGTGCGGAGACTGTGCTGAGAATACAGAATTTCGGGCATTACCTCTCACCAAGCACAATGCACTGGCCAACTGCCTTCAATTAACAATTGAGAGCAGTGATATTTGCACAGAGCTGTCAGTGCCAACAGACAAGTGACACTGCGAGAAATTACCACAGAAATGAATGTGGGATGTACGATAAACATACGCATTAGGACGGTGCACCAAATTTGGCATTAATGAGCTCTCACAGCAGATGACCAACACGAGTGGCTTTCCTAACATCACAAAATGGGGCTTGTGAAGACGCTGGTTGGACCCTAAATGACTGGAAAACTGTGGCATAATCAGACGATGCCCAATTTCAGTTGGTACAAACTGATGGCAGGATTCGAGTGTGGTGCAGACCCCATGAAATCGTGGACCTAAGTCATCAACGAGGCACTGTGCAAGCTGGTAGTGGCTCCATAATGATGTGGGCTGTGTTTACATGGAACGTACTGGGGCCTCTGGCCCAACTGAATCGATCATTGGCTGGAAACGGTTATGTTCGGCTACTTGGAGAACATTTGCAGCCATTAATGGGCTTCGTGTTACCAAACAACAATGGAATTTTTATGGATGACAATTCATCATGTCACTGAGCCACAATCATTTGAGATCGGTCTGAAGAAGATTCTGTACAATTCGAGCAAACGATCTGGCCACACAGATCGCCCAACACAAATCCCATTGAACATTTATAGGACATAATTGAGAGGTCAGTTCGTGCACAAAACCCAGCACCG
Source organism: Schistocerca piceifrons (assembly GCF_021461385.2). NCBI lineage: Eukaryota > Metazoa > Arthropoda > Insecta > Orthoptera > Acrididae > Schistocerca > Schistocerca piceifrons. The sequence continues at coordinate 123,772,323 of NC_060148.1, read as the reverse complement.
GCCACATTTTCACAATTATGGATGGCTATAGCAGCAGCATACTTCAACATTTCTACAGGGGACTTCCAATGACTTCTCGAGTCCATGTCACATTGAGCTACTGCATTACACAAGGAAAAAGGAGGTCTGACACAACATTAGAAGGTCTCCTAAGTCTTTTGTCACCACAGTGTATTTTGGTTATTGTGCTGTTTCTGTGACCCTAATCTTCCATCCTACAACTCTTTATTTACACAATCCCTTCAACAACAAGTTTCATAAACAAGGCATATAGTAATATGTACCCAACCATTTTCTCTTTTCTAGTTATAAAGTTCTTTACTTGTCATATTTCTTGCTGACTTAGTCCGTTATTCAATCAGTCTCCTGATTTTCAATAAACTCCCTTGGAACACCAAAATTTACAGGCTGTAACAATTTTTTTCTGATTTTCCAGCATACATGCTGTGCTCCAAACAGACTTTCATTAATCTTTGTCTGACCTCTGCATATGGGGAAGCATTTAAATAGTGTTCTATTTTTATCTTATGGGACCAAATTGCTTAGGTTGTCGGTCCCTATGGTGTTCCATAATTCTACATAATTTCATCAGCAATATTTATCCACAATTTTGTATGCCTGTCTAACGATCATCCTGAAACACTAAGGAACAAGAATTGAAAGAATTACCATCCTTTCTCGTAATTGATCTTTGGACAGCTGAGTAAAGGACTCTGAAGTGACTGTGGGGCAATGAATGAGACAACTCAATTATTGAAACACTGACAAGTAAAGACTCATACATACAACAAAATATCATGTAAAACTATAACAATGAAAATAATCATTTTTTGAAAATATATTGTAGTCTTTTCTTCTCATCCCGGCCAGTAAGTCTCCCCTGACCTGGGGTTCTGGCTGATTTTTCTGAACTCTATCTCTTTTCCTAATCCTCAACAGTTCTTTTTCCTTCAGCTCTCTGCCTAAAGCTTGCCTACGTAATACCTTTCTTACGTGTGTTCCCCTGCCGCCGCTCAGTGACAAGATTTTTTATCCATCCATTTATATTATGTATAATTATAAGTATCAGTACATGACACAACCATACTGTAATGCCTTCAGTAAATTTTGTGTGTCACTGAATTAAAAGCAGCTCCATTGCAGCCATACGCAAGGCAAGCAGTCGAGCACAGAAGGGGTGACATGTAATTCCACAAGCGAGTCTGTCTGTACACTGTGGTGAAAGGCCGCACAACTACAAACCAGCCTGCAGAATATTCCCACAGCATTGAGACACTGAGATGTTGATATGTATGTGCCTGGGAACAAGGCAACGGCACAACGAGAGTGTTATTAATCACCATAAATACTCTCTGTTTCTAACTCAATTATGCACAGTCTGGCAGCACCTTCCACGACATCAGCTGTGTGCAATTCTCCATCATATTACAGGCCAGCCAGCAGCTGATACCAATCTGGGCAGCCACCTCCACCAGACCAACTCACGGTTTTATGTCTGCACCTGTAGACTCGGAATGACACAACAGATGAGCCACCCCCAGGCTCTGAGCTCCGATGCATCACCACACTTCTGCCTTGGAGGGCAGCAGTTTGCAACCATGGAGGTATGGCAGCGACCATTACACACCAGAGTGAGTTTCTAAACCAGTAGCAGTGGCTGCCTATGAGAATTCAGTGGTTTATGCATCACTGGCACTGCTCACTAAGGGTCACATAATGCTAACTTAGCCACGCACTGCCAAGTGAGGTAAACAGTGTCAGCAACATGAGACAAGGACATCAAACAGCCATCCTGCCCCCGTGACCCTCTGATGTCCATGGCACTGCCAGTAGACCACACACCTGAAGAGGGTAAATCTGGGAGCATCACAGCACTTCGACACTGCAGCTCGTGGTTAAATAAAATATGTCGTATCTTGCAGCAAAGTTTTCCTAGTCGATCTTGGCCAGCACTATCATCTCCAGGTACTATGTGCAATATGATTTAGGTGTTATTATTTACTGGACATTAGAATATTTGTTGGGGGTGGGGGGGGGGGGGAGGGGAGGAAAGAATGATTTCATAAATGTTTGAAGGGATAATGCAATAATCATTAAAAATGGAGTAGCACATCTCAGTGCACGTAACTGATCACTTGGCTTCATGAATTGTAATTTATTCTTTGTGTGTGTGTGTGTGTGTGTGTGTGTGTGTGTGTGTGTGTGTGTGTGTGACTGGTTAAGTAATAAGTTGAGGGCATTAAATATTTATTTTCTTTCAACAATCATTTGTTCATGTGAACAACACTACACGCTTGCATCACACGGAATATTACAGATTTATGTGGCAAACTGATCAGTTGTTTCTTTTATATCTAACACAAAGATAATAAAACCAATTCCAGCAAAGAGGTAAAAGAAAATGTGGACCACTACAGGATTATTATCTGTGTGGTCATCATAAATAGTTCTGGAGCTAACACTTGGATAAAATTCAATAAGATAAAATACACTCATCATCCCAGTTTCTCAAACTCCTGAACATTAACATTGACTGTGGATATTGTATCACAGACACAGTCCCTTTGACTGTTCAGAGATGTCACTAAACCCACTCAAAGATGTAAACAACCATGCATGAGCAGCACCTATTAGACGGAGGAGGCCCGGCAGCTGATCAGTTCCAGACATTCCACCACGAAGGAGGTAAATGGCTTGTGCTGTCTGTAGTTCAACCATGCCTAGACAGTCAATACTACAGTTTGATTGTCTCTGCATTGTTACTTTGTGCCAGGAAGGGCTCTCAAAAAGGGAGTGTCCAGGGGTCTCGAAGTGAACCAAAGCGATGTTGTTCGGACATGGAGGAGATACAGAGGGACAGGAACTGTTGATGACATGCCTCACTCAGGCTGCCCAAGGGCTACTGCTGCGGTGGATGACTGCTACCAACGCATTATGGCTCTGAGGAACCCTGACAGCAATGCCACCATGTTGAATAATGATTTTCATGCAGCCACACGATGTCATGTTACGACTCAAACTCTGTGCAATAGGTTGCGTGATGTGCAGCATTCACTCCCGATGTCCATGGCAAGGTCCATCTTTGCAACCATGACACCATGCAGAACACTACAGATGGGCCCAACAACATACCGAATGGCCCGCTCAGGATTGGCATCACCTTATCTTCACCGACGAGTGTTGCATATGCCTTCAACCAGTCAATCACCGGAGACTTGTTTGGAAGCAAACCAGTCAGGCTGAACACCTTAGACACACTGTCCAGCAAGTGCAGCAAGGTGGAGGTTCCCTGCTGAGTTTGGGTGGCATTATGTGGGGCCGATGAACGCTGCTGGTGGTCATGGAAGGTGCTGTAATGGCTGTACGATATGTGAATGGCATCCTCCGACAGATAGTGCAAGCATATTGGTAAGGCATTCATCTTCCTGGACGACAAATCATGCCCCCATCGTGCACATCTTGTGAATGACATCCTTCAGGATAACGACATCACTCAACTGGAGTGGCCAGCATGTTCTACAGACATGAACTCTATCGAACATGCCTGGGATAGTGTGGAAAGGGCTGTTTATGGACAACGTGAACCACCAACCACTCTGAGGGATCTGCGCTGAATTGCTGATGAGGAGTGGGTCAATCTGGACCAACAGTGCCTTGATGAACTTGTGCATAGTATGACACAATGAAAGCAGGCATGCACCAATGTAAGAGGATGTGCTACTGGGTATTAGAGGTACCGGTGCGTATAACAATCTGGACCACCATCTCTGAAGATCTCGCTGTATGGTGGTACAACATGCAATGTGCGGATTTCATAAGCAATAAAAAGGGTGGAAATAATGTTTATGTTGATCTCTATTCCAATTTTCTGTACAGGTTCCAGAACTCTTGGAACCAAACTGATGCAAAACTTTTTTTGATGTGTGTAATTACTAAATTAAATTACAAAAAATAAAACTAAACTAATTCCTAAATAAATATATCCAATGTTCTGTTCTCTCTCTATGACATTGCATGTCATAACATCATTACATCACAAGTCAAAGCCAACACCAGATACAGTATGTTCAAGCGACCCAAAGCAACACGTATACAAGCACAGCTACACTGTCCTAGACAGCTTCATATTCGTACCTCAGCAGCCTAGTTTCTTTACTCCTTCCATTATTCCACTATTTTTCAGTATTGGAGAGTGTTATAAATCATTTTAGTGATTTATGTGCTGAGAGGTGACAAAGTAGTGAGATGTGGCACAGACCCAATGTGTTTCACTATTGATGTTTGGTCGACTGTCACAAAATCACTAGATTTAAACCAAACCGAAGCCTTGTTGACAATAAAACCTGAACACAACCCAGACAAGAGTCAAGAAAGAAAATGAATTCAAAAATAAAATACTAAATATCAGTTCAATGAAAAATCCTAAGATATTTAGGACTTAACACACCACCACTTCAGTCATATGCTTCCATTGTATTGTTTCAAGTCTTTTAATGTTACCTATCCATTATCTACAAGTACAGCATCTCTGATCTTAATCTAGCGGATTCCGGCAAGTAGCTTGCTCGGTCCATCTGCAATCAAATTGTGTGGCTACAAGTCCTGTCCACCTCAATTTCATTTTTGTTAGCATTATCAAATTAATCTTCCACTGAAGTCTGTTTCCTGAGCCACTGGTATGTTTCCTCTTATCTTCTAGTAATTCCCAACGTGCATCTCCTTATTGCTCGATGGACAACCTTCGAGTGTTTGAATGGTTTTTTAATTTAATGGCCACGTGCCACTGCTTTAGAATAAAACTGGTAACAAACACTGATTGTAAACTTTAATTTCAAACATGTCAGAATTTTTAATGTATTTAGGAACAAAACAGGGACCATACTCAGTCCTTTATGTTTGTCTTCAGCTCTCCATCCAGCTGTAGTCAAGAAGTGATCTGAATAGGAAAGCTAAACTGTTCTATGGCTCAGCTGTCAACTTGCACCATTTTCTATTACATGTTTTGTAGGTCTACTTCTAAACTTACTGTATTAAGTGTTTTCATTAGTTATTGAACTCTGCATGGACTACACATTAACAGTGATTCTGTACTATCTTGTGTATATTTTTTTTAGTTATGAACAAGTCTGCAAAGTTTCAATGGATGTGGCACTACAATCCTGCAGACAAAGAGAACAAGATGTTTGTGTTAACTCTGATACAGATCACTTTTAAAAGGTTTGTTCTGTATCTTTGCTAACTTACCCTAAGTGCAGCAGACCGTTCTCACACATGAAATGTGAATGTTGATTGTGGAAGAACTTCAGCAATAATATTTGGCATACAAGGTGAGGAGAAGTGACTGAACAGTTCCTGATCAACAGAGGGAATCTCGTGTCTTGTATTCAATCTTGCAAAGGAAAAGGTGCAGGATAGGGTTCACTGATTTGGCTCAAATTTTGTGAGTAGAAGCATGTGGATGTCCCTTTCAGGTGCCTAAAATATCACACCTGAGTAGGCCATAAAAAACTCTAGATATTTGTGAGTACAACACTCTAAATATTTGCGAGTACAACACTCTAAATATTTGTGAGTACAGTCTGACATTTTTTTGAGCATTCCAAAGGATATTTCTCTCATACTGTCATGTCCTTGACTGATATGAAGAAAGTGATTGATTTTGCTGATGCTCTTCCAAAATGTAAGTTCCTGTTATTAAAAATAACATAGTTGCATTGAACAGCTTCGAAACGTACAAAGGGTTTCAGGGTTCAGTGGGCTGTTATGAACAGCTGATGAAGAGAACATTACAACAATAGGCAATAGCAATGCAAGGAGAGGGAAAAAATTAACAGTGGGAATCGAATCAGAGAGAGAGAGAGAGAGAGAGAGAGAGAGAGAGAGAGAGAGAGAGAGACCAACCACATACCTCTTCATAAAGATCTTGTTTGTTAGGTTCAGTGCATAATGTCATATCTCCATTATTTACTATGAAATTATCATTCATAATTTCAGTAACCTGCTCTGCAATTGCTTGACCCCTAGATATTTCTACAGGAGTCACATAGGCAGGAAGTTTGTTGGTGATCATGCCTTTCTCTTCATAAATTGAGAAAGTGTCATGAAAAGTTGTAGTTTTGATGTTTCCACCCATAACATCACTGGTAGAAGATTCTTGCTGGGTTTCCGTTTTCCAATAAAATAATAATTTTTTATGAAAATCACTGCAAACATGAGGCAAGACAGCATTCATAACTGTAGAGACCACTACAGAAATGTCAGGCAACAGATATAGCAACAACAAACTGTACAGGATTTGAAACAGCTGCCAGAGCCATGTGCTCTGACCCATAGAAGAGAAACAAACAGGAAGGATAAAGTGAGGACATGACAACAGAATATTGCTGCTGAAGGACAGTTGAAACCACAAACCATCAGAAATGTATCATTTAAAATAATTATTCTTTAAATATATTAATTAATTAAAGTAATCATAATTAAATTTAATATATCAAACAAGGAAACTCCAGGTCAGAATATCAACAATGTAGGAAAAGACAGATTGCTACTTACTGTAAAGGTGAAACATTGTGTTGCAGACAGGCACAATTAAAAGACACTTACACATAAATTTTTAGACGCCACCTTCATCAGAAAAAGATGAAGGGTATGGGTGAAAGTATAGTGCAAGTATACTGTTACATTTAAAGTATTAATTTTAAACAGTGAAAACTCAAGGCTCGAATATCGACAATATAACGAAAAAACAGATTGCTATTTACTGTAAAGATGACACGTTAAGTTGTTCACACAAGCAGACACACCTGATGCCTACATCTTCACTGCCATCTGTGGCATGCAACTGTCACATAGAAGGGAAGCAGCAGCCTGGAGGGGGTGGGGAAAGGGAAGGGACTGAGATAGCAGTGTACATGTGGGAGGAGAGATAAGCCTGTCTGGCAGGCCATGCAGGGGACTAGGCTGGTAACAAGTGTTGCTTTGGGAGGCTGTGGGGAAGGGAATTGGGGGGAAACATGGAGCAAAAAGGGAGAGAAGTGGGGAATGGGAAAGATGGGTGGGTGTGTTGGCAGAGGGTGCCAAACAAAGAGGTTGGGAGACAAGAATAGGGATGAGGTAACAGAATAGTGGAGGTGAAGACTGTTAGATGGAGGGTGTGGGAAGAGTATGTTGCCACAGGGTGAGGTCGGGATAACTTCAGGTGCAAAGAATGTGTTGTAAGGATACTCCCATCTGTGCTCTTCAGAAAAGCTGGTGGTGCAGGGGAGGATCCAGATAGCTTGGGTTGTGAAGCAGCCATGAAAATTAAGCGTGTTATGTTCAGCTGTGTGATGCGCCACAGGGTGCTCTACTTTGCTCTAGGCCACAGTTCAGTGATGGCCGTTCATCCTGGCAGACAGCTGGTTGGCAAATACAACAATATAAAAAGCTCTGCAACAATTGCAGCAGAGCTGGTATATGACGGTGGCTGCTGTCACAGTTAGGCAGCCTCTGAAGGGATACAACAAGCCTGTGACAAGACTGGAATAGAAAGTGCTGGGTGAGGGACTGGGTGGCTCTTGCACCTGGGCCTCCCACAGGGATGTGATTGGGATTGAGAGTGGTACAGAAATGGACTATAATGCTGAGGAGGTTGGGTGTGTGATGGAACACTACTTTCAATGAGGTTTGAAGTATCTTGGGTTGGATGTCTCTCATTAATCATTAATTTTATATATATAAATGAACTGTTTAATCATATTTACATTTTACAATTAATAGATTAACATTGTGAGGTCCTTTGATATAGTTTATGTTGATATCTGCCTCTCCCATCTATCCACCCCCAAAGCACAAAATATAGTAGTCCCCTTACTGTTATTTGAGAGGAATAGGCAATGTGCCATTACAAGATTTCACCATCTTCCTTCATATTCGGACTCATCCATGATAATGCAAGGCATAAACACAAATGATACATCACAACAAAGAAACAAAAAGAAACATAGACTAACGCAGGATAAAATTCCAGTTCGAATAAATGACTATATTACTTACAAGATTCAACTAGTTCCGTGCTGCATGGTGTCATGGTTGCAAAGATGGACCTCGCCATGGACGTTGAGACCGAAGTTGCGCATCATGCAGCCTATTGCGCACAGTTTGAATCGTAACATGACATCCTGTGGCTACAAGTAAGGCATTATTCGACATCGTGGCATTGTTGTCAGGGTTCCTCCGAGCCATAATCCATAGGTAGCTGTCATCCACCGCAATAGTAGCCCTTGGGTGGCCTGAGCGAGGCTTGTCATTGACAGTTCTCTCTGTATCGTCTCCAGGTTTGGTCAACATCGCTGTGGTTCATTCCAAGATGGCTGGACGCTTCCCTTGTTGAGAGCCCTTCCTGGCACACAGTAACAATGTGGATGTGATCAAACTGTGTTATTGACTGTCTAGGCATGGCTGAACTACAAACAAGACGAGTCGTGTACCTCATTCCTGGTGGAATGATTGGAACTGATCGGCTATCGGACCCCCTCCATCTAATAGGCGCTGCTCATGCATGGTTGTTTACATCTTTGAGTGGGTTTAGTGACATCTCTGAATAGTGAAAGGGACTGTGTCTGTGATACAATATCCACAGTCAACATCTATCTTCAGGAGTTCTGGCAACTGGGATGATGCAAAAGTTTTTTTGATGTTTGTATATACGGTGAAAATTGCTGATGCAATTTCCTGCTCCATACTAAAACAGACAAACGGAACACCTTTAAAAAGTGGCCAAAAACTGGTTGTTCTTAACACTTTTCACAAGTTCAGAGAGGAAATTGGCTTTGAAATTTTCTGAGGAATTTTATTTACAAAAGTTAAGGCATATTTGTGAATGAACTGCATGGCTGAATCGCTAGCATTAAAGAATTGTGGCTGGATGTTGTACTGATCACTGGTTTGAAGCTTGTTCTAGTCTTTCTCTTTTCATTGCCCCCCCCCCCTCCCCCAATTCAATTTGATTACATAGATTATTTAAATATAAAATTCTCTTAGATAATTGAAACATAAAATTCATCAAATGTATGCTATTTAACACTCATCTAATCATCATTTCCCTTTCTTTCTTCTTTTTTCTAACTACACATATTCCAGCTTTCATTGCAAATATAAAACTGTAATTATCGATATTTTGCATAAAGTTTGCTATTAAAGAGCGTTTAAATTAAGAAAACACTAAAAATAAATTTGTGGGACAAAAATGAAAAATCAAATTCTCTTTATTGGGACTAAATCCACCGTTTTACATCACACATGTGATCAAGAAGCCAGAGGGATAAGCCATGTTAGAAACATGCAAAACAATAGTTTTCATGACACTGTGCATACCATACAACTGCTGCATCTTTATAGCTGCCACCGTACCACTGCAGTCTGCACAGAACTGAGTTAAAGTTATTTTGTGAGAAATAACATGAAATTTAAGCTCCCAGATGAACTGGAGTAAATGTACGAAACTTTGTCGTATGTCAATGCTGAATGCTGGCAGGATGCAGAAAAGCATGCACAAAAAATGGAGGAAAAAAGTGATGCTTGAATGGCTTCATGGATTCTCTTGTTGAATGCCTTGTTATCAACATAGCTAATAACAGTTCTTAAACTGTACACTATTTTAACTATACGGTGAAATCTCTGCAATGCACTTTTATGTTATACATATCTGGTGCAGAAAAATTACCCTGTGTTTAAGTTGTACATCACTATGTTAGCTACTGTCAACATTATGTTATGTTTTCTGTATTGTCTTGTAAGAAGCATACTGCCAGAGTTTTGCTGTATATTATTTCATTCTATTTAAAAATTAAATGACATTCAAAGCAGTATTGTTTGTCTGCTCATCTGTTTTTACGTCATAACTGCCATGTTCAAATCACTACTGGTTAGTTGGGCCAGCTAATTGGCCAGTGCAGTCCAAGTTTAATGTGCTGGTAAAACTGTTGTCCTGTATTATCATTGAGTCAGTGTGTGAGTAACACAGCATAAAACAAACCTTCTGGTACTTAACCAAATCAGTGCCACCCTTGAAGTGAAGTTCATCTCACAACAAGCAGGCTTTCATGCTGGCAAGTCATGCAGTAGTCAAATCTCGAATCTAACCCAGCACATCGAGAGGACGGTTTTGAGAGTTGTGAGATTACCAGAGTTGCTTTTGTTGATCTAACAGCTGCATATTGCACTGTGAGTCATGGGAAACTGTTAAAGAAAGAGTATGACCCTACTAAGGACTACCAACTAATATCCCTTATTAGCACCTTCCTCCAGAACAGAAGATTCTAAGTTTCATTACAGGGTAAGAGGAGTAGATGGTGAACACAGAAGAATGGTCTCTCCTAAGGCAGTGTGCATGCTCCAGCATTGTACAATATCTACACAAATGCTCAGCCAATACCAGCAAGTACTAGGCTCTTCATCTATACCTATGACACAGCAGTAGCTATTCAGTGGACAGACTTTAAATAAGTAGAGGGAAAGCTGTCTCTACCAATGGATGAACTCTCCAAGTACTATGATGACAACCACCTGAAGCCCAATCCCAGTAAAACTCAAGTGAGCGTATTCCACTTATGAACCAGCAAAGTGAAGCAAAAGGTGGACATCACATGGTGAGGAGAGCAACTGAAACATTGCCCAACACGTCAATCTAGCTGTTACGCTGGAAAGGGCTCTAACGTACAGGCAGCAATATCTAAATGTGGAACAAAAAGTCATTGCTCGCAATGGGATACTTCAGAAGCTGATTGGCAGCAGCTGGGGAGCCAACCTGCACCTCCTAAGGGCTTCTGCACTTGTGCTCTGTGTATCAGCTGTCAAGTATGCTGCTCCTGTGTGGAAGGCTTCAGCTCATGCTAAGCAAGCCGATATTGTGATCAATGATACTGCAAGGATCATCTCAGGATGCTTGAAGCCAACAACAGTGCATAAATTGTATCCGATTGTCGGAATAGCCCCACCCAACATCTGGAGGGCCGCTGCTGCAGACAGTGAGAAAACACAGCAGGAGAATGACCGCCGACATCCTATGTATGGTCATCAGGCAGCAAGATCATGCTTTAAAGAGTGCAAGAGTTTCCTTCCTAGGACTGTGCCACTGGAGGGAGCACCAGAGGCAATTCATCTTGCAACATGGAAGAGCTCACTTCCTGTAGAGGTATCGCCAAATGAAGAACTAGCTCCTGGCGCAAACCTACAATATCCTGTATGGAGGTCCCTCAATCACCTAAGAGTGGGCATCCCCTGATGCAAGACCAGCCTGAAGAAATGGGGAACCCTTCCAGTGAGCGCAGACACCTCTTGCAACTGTGGTGCTGAAGAAGATCCAAGCCTCCTCCTGGGCAACCCGTGCACAATACAAGATATTTACGAAGAAAATGACAAAGCTATCACAACTGAGGTTTTTTGGAAATGCTGACCACACACAGAAATGAATGAATGAGCATAAAACATATACTTCTTATTGTACTTCACTGTACTCCAGACAGCTTGGCTTCCACTGCATGTGAAATGCAATCCCACAAGATTCTAGCACATATGCAAGTATATATAATGTAATGGTTATAATAGAAGGAAACATTCCACGAAGGAAAAATATACCTAAAAACAAAGATGATGTGACTTACCAAATGAAAGTGCTGGCAGGTCGACAGACACACAAACTAACACAAACATACACACAAAATTCAAGCTTTCGCAACAAACTGTTGCCTCATCAGGAAAGAGGGAAGGAGAGGGAAAGACGAAAGGATGTGGGTTTTAAGGGAGAGGGTAAGGAGTCATTCCAGTCCCGGGAGCGGAAAGACTTACCTTAGGGGGAAAAAAGGACGGGTATACACTCGCACACACACACATATCCATCCACACATATACAGACACAAGCTTGTCTGTATATGTGTGGATGGATATGTGTGTGTGTGCGAGTGTATACCCGTCCTTTTTTCCCCCTAAGGTAAGTCTTTCCGCTCCCGGGACTGGAATGACTCCTTACCCTCTCCCTTAAAACCCACATCCTTTCGTCTTTCCCTCTCCTTCCCTCTTTCCTGATGAGGCAACAGTTTGTTGCGAAAGCTTGAATTTTGTGTGTATGTTTGTGTTAGTTTGTGTGTCTGTCGACCTGCCAGCACTTTCATTTGGTAAGTCACATCATCTTTGTTTTTAGGTATATATAGAATGTAATGTTTACATCATGTTTATTCTTATGATATTAAGAGAGTCCTATCATGAAGTACTGGTTCCCGCCATCAACAGAGCTATTAATTCAAAAGTTTCTGTTGAGTCCCAGTTTACATCTTTTGTGAGTCAGAAGGATAGAAAGGGTGGGGGGTAGATGAAACAACAGACACACAGAGAATCCTCACATTTGTAAAGTGGAATCTGTGATCTGATTTCATTAAAAGAGTTTTGTGTTGCAGCTTTATCCATAAACATAAGAACATGTTGCATAGGTTGGAGTAACCACAGACAGTCAATCTCCATCAGAATTACGCAAACAATTTGTGTTTGACACATAATCATATGCTAATGTCATATGTGCATAAATTGGTGTGAAGACTGGTTATTTTCCAGTGTCACATACATGTCTGTCATTGGAAAATCCCACCCACTATCTAGTACGGAGGGGTCTGACGATCGTGTCATATCGCTGAAACCAGTAGCCTATAAAATAAATTGGAGATAAAATTTCAGCTGACTGTGTTTTTTTAAATACAAATTGGCTGTTGTCCTCAACTTCAGCAAAGCAGGAATGCAGGCACACAAACTGCTCAAATCATGTCCAGCTGTCACCCAGAAAGTGTTAAGCAATATAATGCTAAATTTTTAACAACATTCCACATCTGAAGTTGATTAAATCTGATGACAGTTATTAATTATAAAATGATGATACTTTTTCAAAGCATTTGTACCTAACAATAAATTAAAAGATTTGCTGCATCAGCTGTGGGAATGTAAACAGAGTACACTACACTCTCATTTTTGTAAAATGTGTCATTATGGCCCACAGTTTACTAACTGAACTAGTCATTTATAAAACGCTATTACAAAACAACATATTTCCATCACTACAATTCAAATAAGGAAACAATAATGTGCCCATTACAGTAATGAAATCTCAGGGTCATTTTCCCTAGATTTTAGTTAATGCTCTTACAAGGTGTAATGTGATGATATTGCTTAAGAGCATAATATTACAAAGTGATGACCAGTCCATCATCAGCGCAGGTATTGCACAGTGCCCACGCGTGTGCCCTGGAAAAAGATAGTCTCTACGAACAGTGGTAGCCAAGTTTCACAGTGGCAGTCAGTTTGGGTGGGACAGGTGGCTACTGTCTATGGCACTTGCTTGCAATGATCACTTCACACACACACAAAATACACGAGTGATCTCCCAGTAAATACTTAAGTGCCTTACATCATGTTTAGCTCATCGAGGGCTCACAAGTTAAATCTTTCCCCAAGCAACCATAAAATTTGCAACGGTTGTGTCCGTCTGATTGGCAAGCTCTGATTCACTGTTTCATCAACTGAGTTACTTAACCACAACTTACGACGTTCATGTTCATTACATAATGCCATGACAGACACTACTTTTAGATCAGTCTTTGCAGGTGTAAGAACAGGTGTACATTTAAACTGGTGATATAGTAACACAGATCTGCTTATCAGTATTATGACTTGCATCCAAATATCCAATATAAGTAACACCATGCAACAGCCTTCCTCAAAGTGTAACAGACATTTCATATCCCGCTGCTGCTACTACTGCTACTACTACTACTACTACTACTACTACTACTGTTATTCTTGAATCATACTGTAAGAGACAAACAACATCATTGAACCAAAGTTCATTATCCTTCTGCCTAGAAGCGAATAACAGATAATAACATAGACACAAACATAGAAACAAGCAACATACTGATATAAGCAGCTGCTGAACACAATATGAAGACGAATGCCTGCTGCAATGTGCTTATAAAGACTAGTGCTCCAGTATATGATGTGGCAGATGCCGTGGCACGTGCACAAGTCACACGGCCCACTGCAGACGGCCTCTGGTGGCCAGTCCATGCAGATGCCACTGACGAAAAATTAGAAGTATAGCGTGCCAGGGGCCTGGTGCCACAGCATATACCCAAGTACTATATCCAGAGTTCTACCAGGCTTCCTCAATGGGGAGAGAGCATTCAAATGATGTGGGCAACTCTTGAAATATCCACAGCCTCTGTGACAGACACCACAAATGATGAATGTAATATGGAAGGAGATTCAGGGCTGGAATCAGTGAGTACAGGTGCCGAAATGGTATGGCTGCGGACACATGTGGCGTCTGTTCCCCTGTGAAGTCCCATAAGAGAGGAACGATAACACAAGTATTGGTAGCATCTTGATGTCCAGTTCTCGACATGCTGGAACTGTGCCTATGGTGCAAGTGCTGGCATCTCATTTGGGGGCACCAGTGTCGAAGGGCCTGAAGGCACTGGCTCAGTTGGTACCAATGGCAGTAAAGCACTGCGGAAAGGCCTGGCAGCAAGCATCAGGGCAGCTGGATCCTGGAGGAAAATCAGGAGGTGGCAACATCCACATGGAGGGTGGGTTCACCCCTGCAGCAGGGATGCTCTATGAGGCTAGAACAGGTGCTGATGGTAGAGGCAGCAGGTACTGTTAAGCAGTACTGGTATTGGTGCCACACTGTCAGCCTGCCACTGGTGTGCACAATATAGTGGCAGTGGCCTTGGCAGCTGTGGACCGTGGCCATAATCCACTTCGGTCTTCAGCCAAACACCAAAGCCCAGTCCGTGGAGCCAGTAGCATAGCACAGAGAGAGCTGTGCCTTCGGATTATGGCTGAGTGGCATGAGCAGATGCAATAGGGTGCATTCCTGGCAACTACAGACCATCTTGGTTGGAATCCGATCCCTGTAGGAACTTGAGAAGCATATCAAGGTCTTGTCTATGTAGGAGGCCACCACAAGGTACTTTTTCATTTGTATGTTGAAATGTGTGGACAAGACATCCCATCTCACCATTACACCACACTGTGGAGCATCATCTGTCATGCATTTTCGAGACAGCCTGAATCATAGCTGCGGCTGATGTCTGAGGGCAGTGAATAACATATGGAAATTTATAAAAAGCATGGACAACCAAAAACCTGGAAAAATTTAGGATGGGTCTCATGAAATCAATATGGACACAATCTCACATACTCTGCAACACAGACAACAAAGAGAGTGTCACTCACAGCGCTGTCTATTGTGTAGCAACAAGATGTACAATGTCAGCATCGATTCCCCGTCAAAAAACACAATAACCTGGTACCCAAGAACACTCAATGTCCCCGATATAGGAGCTGAAGCACATTCTGCTGTAAGGCAGCCAGAATCACAACCGTAGACGACAACTCATTTATAACTAAGAAGACACAATCGTCAAACACTGAAAGGTTGTGACATAAGGCAAAAGAGTTACGTAAAGAATCAGAAGTCGTACCCAGAGGCCTGTCCAGCCAGCTGTGCTGAATGAGGTGAACAACTTGATGCAAGACCGTATCAGCAGTGCCAACAGCTGCAATCCAGGAGCCTGTAATAGGAAACCCTTCCACTGTACATTGCACCTCAACATCAAAGTGAAAACAAAGGAGTTCACCCTTATAAAAAATAAGATCTGGACACAGTGGAAGGTAAAACAGTGCATCGGTGTCAGTAGGCCGAAAATGAATTTCATGCTTGTAGCGAGTCAGAAATGAGACCCACCAATGAAGGCAATGTGCTGCTTTGTCAGGCAACAATGCAGAAGGGTTAAACAATGAAACCGAGGGCTTGTTGTCAGTGAAGAGGAAGAACTTGCCACGAAAGTACTAGGGCTCAAACAAACAGATCTGTATCAACGTTTGGTTACAGGAAAATTATGTACCTCTGAATATGCTGGTGGGTGTTGGTTTTCTGCAAAACTCTGCAGTCATGCTCTAGATATACTTGTAGATGTAATTGTAGATGCCATACGCCATCCTTTCAGAAGCTTTTCGTATGTGTAGAAACCTCTTACATAATAATCATCGTACATGTTCTCCAGTGTGTTGTCATCAAACGCCGTGATGATACTTGCAACTTTAACCTTCTTCTTGGGAGACAGTTGGTATTCACTGTCACAGCTTCCATCGCTTCTTCTTGCACTTGCAGTAGCACTACTGTTTGCAAAGAGTTGTTCGTCAGTATCGTCCCTATCATCATCATTATGTGTTAGTGTTACAACAGTATCTATTTCTAACTTATGCTCATATTTCTGCACTATAATAGATACCAGAAAACATGCGAATGATTCATCTTCTACACCAATACCATCTTCACAAAGGAGGGTTCTTCGTAACTTCATCTCAACCAATCGCAATACATTAGCAGGATCGATTACCAATCGCCGAGCCATCTGACACTTCAATACACAAAAAATGTCACAAAACGCAACTTCAGAGGCACACTGCACTGTCCCTACTGGTCCTGACTGGCGTGCCAGCAGGTCAGTGTGCAATGCGGCATGGCATACACAGAGGCCTCTAACGAATGACTGCAGAGTTTTGCAGATGCGGGAGTATCACTAGTGCAATAAGAGACCTTTACATTATTTCTCACATGAGTTTGGTATATTTGTGTTTGTTAGAGCCCAAGTACTTTCCTGGTTAGACCCGTACAACACATCATGAAACTTTTTGAGTGCATAAAGTACAAGTGCTTCTTCCTCAACTCAGGAGTTGCACTGCCGAGCGAAGTTGAATATTTATGGCAAATTAGCTATTGGACGTTCGGAACCATCCTCACCTTGAAGTGTAAGAAGTCTGTAATGGAGGTCTCCATAGCCAAAATGTCATCATAGTGCATGTAGAGTTCTCTCACTGCACCTCTACTCCATGCCACGGTCTAAGTCACAAATGTCAGTTTGTTACTAATTCTCATCACAATTCCTATGCCAATTGTACAGTCCTTGGCACCATCATTAAGTTGGCTCCCGAAACAGAGATTCCAAATGTAATGTAGATTTCTAAAGCGTGAACACATGCTCCCAGGTCGGTGTCCACTGATAAGAAAGGTTCTTGTGAAGAGAGACAAGAACTCGGAAAACAGAGAGTCTAATTGCAAGAAAGGAACGTGTTCGGGAACAAGATACACCATATGTGAAACGGAAAAATCAAAGGTACTGAAAGCATCTAGACCAAACAAATGTGCAGTACAATCATAGTGTCTTCCAAAAATCAAGGAACAAGTCACAGACAATACATAGTGGGAGCCATAAATAGCTCAAAAAGTGGAATGTACTGCTTGTTTTAGGTCGCCAAATGTCAAGTAACTGGAGACAACAATGGAGACACAATTAACGTCAACAGGAGGGGGCTAGGAATGATAAACAGACACTAGATGCCCTTTTTTCCTTCACTTGTTGCCAAGTCACCAAGTGCTTAAGGAACATGGCCTTACCATGTTGCACAAAAGAAAATGTGCAAGATAGGAGCACGAGGTGCTGCTGTTGCTGTGGTGGTTGTTTGGCATGATGTGGCATGGAGGCTGCATTTGTACAGCTGTCACATCATCCTCCCCGAGAACTGACCAGCACACCAACAACCAGGAACAGGAGCCACCATAGCGATGTCACACCGAGTCTCAATCTGATAACTAGCAGCACAAGATACATATGTTGGAACTTAAACAGTGGCAACACTGTTGTGGAGACACTATGCAATGGAATCTACTATTGTTGCTGACAGCACACGTTGTTGACATACCTACCTTACCTCCAACCAAATGGACTCGCCCATCCCACGTCACTGGCATGCGCACAGTCGAGAGAAACACAGTCACTTCTGAGTGAGCAGTCTAATGTAACGGTGCCACTATGTTTTCGAAACAGGAACAACGGAGTTGGATCAAGATTGAATGTGGCAGAGGTTGTACAGAACGACAGTGTCATCAAGGTCTTCAAGTGGCATGTGGGGAATCGGTATCGCTGTGCAGAACAGTGGCACATTGGGTAAAAGCCTTCAACGAAGGTCGGCAAACTGTGGCAGACACACATCAGGTAGGCTGTCCTAACATCTCTGAAGAAGAAGTGCATGCTGTTGCCGTGTTAGTGGGCAGTAATCGGTGCCATACGATTCATGAGCTCACCCGTGAAACCGGATTAGCGCATATGACTGTGCTTTGCATCCTGAAGGAATGCCTTTGCATGTGAAAAATTGCATTACGATGGGTTACACGTGACTTGACGGGCATACAGAAATGGATGCATTAGGACACAGTTCAGACATACTTGGACTGCTATGAGTGCAAAGGAGAGCTTTCTTATGCCATATCGTAACACTGGATGAGACATGGGCCACATCATATGAGCCAAAACAGAAAGTCCAATCCAGTGAATGGTATCATTATAGGTCACCGCAAAAGTTGAAAGTGCATCAGAGCCCCAGTATGGTGAAAGTTATGGTGATTCTTGTGTATGACTGTGATGGCATTATCCTAACACATTACATTATTCCATGGCAGACAGTCAATGCACAGTATTACTGTTCATTTTTGAAGCATCTCCTGTGGCTAGCTTTGTGAAAGAAGTGACGACACTTTTTGGGCAACCCACCCATCATTTTGCAAGACAATGCGTGGGCACATACGGCGCAAGCTGTGTCTGCTCTGTTCGGTCGATGGGACTGGGAAGTACTGTACCATCCACCATACTCCCCAGACTTAAGTCCTTGTGACTTTGATTTGATTCCGAAGATGAAGGAACCACTTCATGGCATTCGCTTCAGAACTGTTCCAGAGTATGACAGGCAGTAGACCACTCCATTCACACCATCAACAGAACACGCTCTGCGAACAGTATACTATGCCTTCCACATCACTGGCAACGGGTTCTACACAATGCTGGTGACTGTTTGAAGGACAGTAACAGGAGCTAACATGTAACTCTTTTGTACCAGTTGTAAGTAAATAGTTGCCACTATTTAAGTTCCAACCCTTGTATCTCGAAAGATTGAACAATATTTAACACTTTGCTCAAAGATGGGTTTTAAAATTGTAGTGCGCACTGACTTTTCATGAGCCAACCAAATGATTGTGCCATGATCCATAGAACCGGCATAGGAATCATGATGAGAATTGGTAACAAACTGACATTTGTGACTTAGACCGTAGTGCAGAGTTCTGCCACATCGGCCCTGTAGGACTGGGGAACAATGACAGAACTCTACATGCAATGAAACATGTACATTCAATGATGATAATTTGACAACTTAAACACTTCGTCAAATGAAAGTGACGCAAGTTCCTGGAGTGTGGCTAACTGTTAGGTGCATCCATTTTCATTTTGAGAAATATGGGTGGTGCTCTTCCTTTGTCACACATTAAAAATTCCAATTTATCCAGAATTTTTTGTATTTTAAATCTTTCAGGACTGCTTAGTAGAATAAATTCACATTCTCACTGAAAAGAACACTGGAGGGTGTGATTTTCATTAAATTGAACAAAGGTGAGTCCAGGTGAGAATACCAATAACTATGAAAAGGATACATTGCTACTCAATGTGTCATCTTTATGGTGAGTAGCACTCTTACCCATTTCATTAAATTGAGTGTTTAATTTATAAAAGTGAATTACCATTCACTGTGGACGCGGTGTGAGAGTGATGACCTTGCTTTGTTGGGATACTATTATACACTGAGTCCAGCATGTTTTGTATAATGCAGTGTTCTATAATTTATATGACAGCTGGCAAGTTTTGTGTTGCAATTATTCTCTTAGAAAACTTTTGTCATGGATGAAATAATCTTCCTGCAGTTGTTTCCTGACTCATTACATAGCCAATATATTTCTATTGTTGGCAATGTATAATACTGCTTGTAATCCTGTTAAGTCATAGTACAAGTTGATAGGGTGGCATCAGAGTCCAGATGGTTGGGGGGGATTAACAAACAGTTGTAATGTTTGCATTTACAATGTTAAGAATTGGCCTTCACATGAAAAAAGAAAAGAGATGTAATAACAAATCCAAGCCGTGTTCCTGTAAACATTCTATTAACTTTTGACAGCCACTGTAATGTGAATTTTTAGTTAAGTGACTATAGTAAGAAATTTCTAATAATGGTCATCAATATGTATTTGCTTAAAAAATTAATAGAGAGTGTTTTAAATCTTGAAATAGTCACAAACATAGTGCAAACAAATTGCTAGTAGGTGGAAAAGATGCAGAATGAAAAATGAAATATTGCTGTCACTGTTGCAATAGCAGCCATTAATATTCTTATTATTATTCATGAAATGCTACTTAGCATGCACAAAAAAGGAAAGGACAAATGGCTTCCACTGCAATGATAAAGCAAAATTTTCTCTCCACATACTAGTAAATTACTTGCACTCTGGTGGTGCCTATTTCAAGATTTAAAACACTCTCCATTGATCTTGTAAGCAAATACCCATTTATCACCATTACAAGAAATTCCTTGTTGTTGTCACTGAACTTAAAATTCACATTACACTGGCTGCCAAAAGTTAAGAGAGCGACTGAAGAAATACTGCTCAGATTTATTAAAGGATCTCACTAACATTGTAAATGCAAACATTACAACTATTTGTTTAAACCCCATGCCCCCTGGACTGTGATTCTACACAATCAACTTGTCGTACGACTAAACAGGATTACATGCAGTATCACACATCACTGACAACAGAAATATACTGGTTATTTAGTTGGTTCATTCATGAGAAAAGAAAATAAATGCAACACAAAACTTGCCATCCGTAATATCCTTTATGGAACACTGCATTACACAATACATGTTCGACTCAGTATATAGTTGCATGCCAAGAAAGCAAGATCATCACACTCACACCATCACATCCATAGTAAATGGTAATTCAGTTTTATAAATGAAACACTCAATTTAATGAAAAGGATAAGAGTGCTACTCATCGTAAAGATAACACATTGAGTAGCAATCTGTCCTCCTCATAACTGCTGATATCGCAACTTGGACTTTCCTTTGCTCAGTTTAATGAAATGTACATCCTCCAATGGTTGTTGCATTGAAAAATGTGAAACTCTGTATTAACTCCTGCATCTGTACATCATTACTTTCCTGTTCCTTTACCCAGTCCCAGCCTGCCTTCTCCTCCTGGTGTAGAAACAACTAAAAACATCAAAACCTAAATTTTCAACATTTCCTTTTCCATTAATGTGTGTCAGATATACACCACTCATTCTGGATTCCAAATCTGTTGAACCCTTATTCTCCCTGAAATGGTGTTAATATTAAATTTTGACAATATTTTGAATTAAATTATAGACTATATAACAAAATGGGTATAATAAAAACCAGTTTGCGAAAAAAATGATTGCTTCTATGTCAAATGATTTGGTGTAAGCTCATAATGACTCCACATTTCCAATTTTTCAATGGAAACAAAGGATGCCCAAATGCAAGATAAAATGCTGTATATGTCGAGCTATCAGAAATCCCATGAAATCATCAAATTCAGAAAAGAATAAATCCTCAGTATAAATATGTTACAACACCTCTACCACATTCCTTTCGTTTTGTCAGTGCACAATAATGCTGTGCTATATTATATTAACCAGCTTAGTGCCCACTGCTTCACTCGTGTAGACTGTATGGCCTGCAGAGATCAAATTTTTATGCTGTTCACAAATTGCAACACCTTCTACACTTTTCACACTAATTAAGGCCACATAAGTGTGGCCTTTTCTGAATGTACTTCTGACCAAAAAAAGCAATTCTGGAAGCTAGAGTCCAAAGTATTCATTAATCATGGCTTTGGCATTTCTTAAGGAGATATTTCTACACCAACTTTCATTCCCCAATAAATATTTCTTTATATCTAACCAAATGTGAAATACCAATTTTTGTAAATTTAGCTTTAACATTTTTTTTAATGTAACGACATATTTTCTTAAAAATTTTTGTCCCCATTTTGTACTCTCTTAGACACTGAATTTCCAGAAACACTGAAAGCTGCATTATTATTATTATTATTTCTAACTGATAAGTCAAATACCAATTGTTATAGATAAAGCCTTAAAAATCCTTTAGTAATTACTTAATTTTCATGAACTTTTCACCCACTATTATACGCCCTTACTTGTTGAAGTTACAAAACGTGCTGAAACACATATTTTTATTTTCTGAAAGAAACCAAATACCACTTTTTGCAGTTTTAGCTTCAAAATTACCTTCACAGCAACATATTGTAAAAATGCCTTTTATCCCCAGTTTCACCCCCTTAGGAGTGGAATTTCAAACAATCCTTTCTTAAATGATGCCTACAGTGTAAAATCCACACACTCTCCAAACTTCAAGTTTCTGTCCTTAGCAGTTTGGGTGGGCAATGATAAATCAGTGAATCCGTCTGACCTTATTTCACCCCCTTATGGACTTAATTTCCAAAAATGTGAAACATGTATTTTTAATCTCTAACCAAAAAACCAAACACCAAATTTCAAAGATTTACCTTTAAAAATGCTTTTGCAATGAAATATTTTCATAAATGTCCCCCCCCCCCCATTTCACCCCCTTAGGGGCTGAATTTCCAAACACAGTGATTTGCATATCTTTTATTCCTAACAGAGAAACTTAATACAAATTTTTGTACATTTAGTTTCAAAAACGCTTGCACAGTGAAATATTTCCAGAAAAACTTTCATTCCCTGTTTCACCCTATAGGGGTTGAATTTCCAAAAACAGTGAAACACTTTTTTTTATTTCCAACTGAGAAGCCGAATTTAGATATTCACAGATTTAGCTTTGAAAATTATTTCATAATAAAATATTTCCATAAAAAATATCATCTGCTTTTTCACCCCATAGAGGTTCAATTTCCAAAAACACTGAAATAAATATTTCTTTTATTTGTACCCGAGAAGTCAAAATACCAATATTCATAGATATAGCTTTAAAAATACTTCAATAGTTCCTTACTAATGATACACTTTCAAAAAAAGTTTTCACCCACTATTTCACCCCCACAGGATTAAATTTCCAAAAATGGTGAAACATATTTCTTTGCTTCTGACCATGAAACCAAATACCAATTTTTGTAGGCCTAGCTTCAAAACTGACTTATAGTGACATTTTAAAAAGAAAACTCTTCATACCCCATTTCACCCCTTTAGGGTTGGAATATCAAAAAATCCCTTCTTAAACAATTCCTACAGTATGAGATTTTCACTCTGCAGCGGAGTGTGCACTGATGTGGAACTTCCTGGCAGGTTAAAACTGTGTGCTGGATCGAGACTCGAGCTCAGGACCTTCGCCTTTCGTGGGCAAGTGCTCTACTGTCTAAGCTACCAAAGCACGACTCACGCCCCATCCTCACAGCTTTACTTCTGCCAGTACCTCATCTCCTACATTCCAAACTTTACAGAAGAAGGTTCGCAGGAGAGCTTCTGTAAAGTTTGGAAGGTAGGAGATGAGGTACTGGCAGAAGTAAAGCTGTGAGGACGGGGCGGGAGTCGTGCTCGGATAGCTCAGATGGTAGAGCACTTGCCCGCGAAAGGCAAAGGTCCCAAGTTCGAGTCTCGGTTCGGCACACAGTTTTAATCTGCCAGGAAGTTTCAATTCCTACAGTATAAGATCCACACTTTTTTCAAATTTCAGATAACTGTCCTTAGCGGTTTGGGTAGGGCAATGATGAGTCAGTCAGTAACGACTTTACCTTTTATATATAAAGATTGAGATATATTGTATCACCTGCAGTTATGAGCCATGTGTCCTTTGGAACAATTCAATCAGATTCAGTTTGTACCAAATATTTAGAAAATAAACAATTTTCTCCATAACAGTGTAATAAAAAATGGCAGAACATACCACAGTCTTCATCACTGAAATTTTTCAATTTGCATAAAGAATTTCGACTGGCCACAGTATGGGAATTTATTCGTTTTATTATTGGTTCAGTCTGAACTATACCACTCCTATAAAGATAAAGAAGATAAACAATAAAATGATTGAATGCATATTGTAACACGTATAAAATTAACTGTGTATAGATATGCATTACAAAACCAACATTTAATGCACCACTACATGAAAGTTATTTTTAACATTTATCATATTTTGCGAATCACTGATCTAGTTCAGCAGCAGAATTTTATCCAAACAAACTTAACCATATTTTCTGCTTGTTAAATGTCACAAGAGCAGGGATCTTGCATTAATGAATAGTAATTTTACAAGTCAAAAGGTACTCCACTTTTATTATTTCACAAAACATATTTGCAAACATATCTGCAGGACCTCAAATTACATATGGGGCCTATAAAAGTGGCAAACAGTATGTATTTCTACCATGAGATTTGTTGCGCAAACTGTTCTTATCACTGTAATTCTCTGAACATCCGAGCTTTAGACAATAATTGTCATTATCTTCATCAAGAGAGCAACTGACTGTCAAAGAAGTAACAGGATTGCACAGATACAGCAAGTTTAGTGGTGCCCACTAGGAGCAGAGATTATATTGGTGTCAGCAATGAAATGTAGCTCTTTGCATCTGTTTTCATTACAACATTTAACATGGGATGTGCTGTTAGATATTGTCATGTTTGCCCAAGTATTTTTCCCAGAATCAACAAAACCATCCCTCCTCATTCTATGAGGGTCACTCCAAAAGAAATGCACACTATTTATGTAAAAATACAGTTTTCATTCTGCATGTGTGAAAGTTTTACAATGTGTAGATACATTCTTTCAACTTGTTTTCAAACTTATTTCAAACTGTTCCCGTGAGTGCCACCATCACAGCATGTCTTCAAGATGGCTGCTACACTTGACGTTCGTCAGAAGCAACGTGCTGTGATAGAATTCCTGTGCTGTGAAAACGAGACAGTGCAAAACATCCACAAGAGGTTGAAAAAGGTGTATGGAGATGCTGCTGTCCATCACAGTACAGTTAGTCAGTGGGCAAGCAGGTTACGTGATGAAAGCGGGCATGGCAATATTGAGGATTGTCCTCGCAGTGGCAGGCCTCGTACTGCACACACTCCACGATCACAAAACTCGGATGGACAACACTGAAACATCCGCCTTACAGTCCTGACCTGGCTCCATGTGACTATCATCTCTTTGGGAAACTGAAAGGCTCTCTTCATGGAACAAGGTTTGAAGATGATGACTCCCTCGTGCATGCTGCCAAACAGTGGCACCAACAGGTTGGTCCATAATTTTACCGTGTGGATATACAGGCGCTGGTTCCAAAATGGCATAAGGCAGTTGAGAGGGATGGAAATTATGTGGAGAAATGAAAATATTGTTCCTAAAGGATATATCTACACACTGTGAATCTTTCAAACATGTATAATAAAACATGGATTTAAAAAAAAAAAATAGTGTGCATTTCTTTTGGAGTGACCCTCGAATTTGTAAATCCACCAGACATTCACAAAAGTGCCCAGAAATTCACCCATATAAGACATACTTATCATACACTACCTGATCAAAAGTACACGAAAACCTATTAGTGGACATTAATATGGGGTGTACCCTCGCCTTTATGACATCTTGAAATCTGTTGTGGACACTTTCAATGGTGTGGCTGAATGTCAGTGAAGGAATGCCAGACCATTCTTCCTCCAGCAAAAAACCAGAGAAGGTAGTGATGTTGGATGCTGGGTCTGGAGCAAGGTCACTGTTTAAACTGTCCCCAAAAGTGTTCCAATAGTTTCATTTTAAGACTCTGGGAAGTCCAGTCCATTTCAAGAAGCGCATGCGCGCGCACACACACACACACACACACACACACACACACACACACACAGAGAGAGAGAGAGAGAGAGAGAGAGAGAGAGAGAGAGAGAGAGAGAGCGCTAGCTGTACGCAGTATACAATGCAGTAAAATGTGTTTATAACCATCCACAATTAGCATTTTTAAGCACAATAAGGTAATATTACCCCAAGCACAAGAAATACCTCCATAATGTAACACCACTGCCTTCATACTTCACTATCGGGACTACACAGGATGGTGCATAAAGTTCTCCAGAATTCACCAAATACCAAACCCAAACCTTTCCATCGAACTGCCACAGGGTATCGTGTGATTCATCATTCCCACTTATTCCCAATCATCCAGTGTCCAGTGGTTTTGGCCTTCGCACCACCTCAAGTGTTGCTCAACACTGACCATAGAAATTTGAGGCTTGTGAGGAGCTTCTCAACCATGGCACACTATTTCTTTTGAGCTCCATACGAACAGTCACTGTGATAGCTCCACTGCTAACAATTTGAAATCCCCAAGTGATTCCCTTCACAGACTTCATGTAATTGTTTACAATCTCCCTCCCACAATGGTCAATGGTACCTTTCCATCTCAACATGAGGTCTACCAGGACTGGTTTACTGTGATTGTTCCTTTACAGTTACATTTCACAATCACATAACAAACAGCTGACTTGGGCAGAGCTTTAGAAGGGTTGAAATGTTGCCGATGGATTTGTTACTCAAGTGACAGCCAATCAGTAGTGCATGTTCAAAGTTGCAGCATTAAGCTTTCCTGACTGACTCGTTCTGCTGTTAATGATTCTCTACTGACAACACAATATTCCTTGCCTTCTTTTATACTGGTTGTTCTGCACACAATACTCCTTGCCTCCTTTTATACTGGTTGTTCCACCTCTTGTGATGTCTAGTGGTTAATTCCACGTTACATGGAAGTGTTCAGGTACTTCTGGCCAGATAGTGTATGTCTAGCTTGTATCCACACAGTTGTTAAGTATCACTCAAAAGTTGCCACATACTGCAACTTAGTGCATTTGAGGCACAGAATAACACTTCTTTTGAAGTCACAATCAAAGACAGAACTACACTGTATCTTAACCTCATTACCCAGGCACTAACAGCATTTTCATTCATTACTGATGCACAAAAAAAATGTAATTCATTGCAAGATGGACCATTTAAGTAGAGAAAAGGAGAGCATGACACTTTATGCAAAAATTCAGGCCATTTCTGTGATCTTAGCAAATTTAGTTGATTAACTTTTGAACTGTTCAGTAGTTGTACCTAAATTAGAACTAACAATTACACAAAAGAAGTTGAAGATTCCGTGTCAACAGAAGTAGATCCTTAAACATATTAAAACAAAGTATGCTCTGAATACTCAATAACAGCAGAAGCACTGAAATTATCAAAATCAAATATTATCAAATTTTAACACTTGTTCTCTGAGAAGATCTGGGAAACTTGAAAACATGCAGAAAAATGGCAAATAGCTCTAATCCAAACCCTTCATTAAAAAAGAAAAAAATAATAATAATAATAAATAAGGTGTTTATAACTACAGAGAAATATTGATTTCATCTATTCTACACTCCTGGAAATGGAAAAAAGAACACATTGACACCGGTGTGTCAGACCCACCATACTTGCTCCGGACACTGCGAGAGGGCTGTACAAGCAATGATCACACGCACGGCACAGCGGACACACCAGGAACCGCGGTGTTGGCCGTCGAATGGCGCTAGCTGCGCAGAATTTGTGCACCGCCGCCGTCAGTGTCAGCCAGTTTGCCGTGGCATACGGAGCTCCATCGCAGTCTTTAACACTGGTAGCATGCCGCGACAGCGTGGACGTGAACCGTATGTGCAGCTGACGGACTTTGAGCGAGGGCGTATAGTGGGCATGCGGGAGGCCGGGTGGACGTACCGCCGAATTGCTCAACACGTGGGGCGTGAGGTCTCCACAGTACATCGATGTCGTCGCCAGTGGTCGGCGGAAGGTGCACGTGCCCGTCGACCTGGGACCGGACCGCAGCGACGCACGGATGCACGCCAAGACCGTAGGATCCTACGCAGTGCCGTAGGGGACCGCACCGCCACTTCCCAGCAAATTAGGGACACTGTTGCTCCTGGGGTATCGGCGAGGACCATTCGCAACCGTCTCCATGAAGCTGGGCTACGGTCCCGCACACCGTTAGGCCGTCTTCCGCTCACGCCCCAACATCGTGCAGCCCGCCTCCAGTGGTGTCGCGACAGGCGTGAATGGAGGGACGAATGGAGACGTGTCGTCTTCAGCGATGAGAGTCGCTTCTGCCTTGGTGCCAATGATGGTCGTATGCGTGTTTGGCGCCGTGCAGGTGAGCGCCACAATCAGGACTGCATACGACCGAGGCACACAGGGCCAACACCCGGCATCATGGTGTGGGGAGCGATCTCCTACACTGGCCGTACACCATTGGTGATCGTCGAGGGGACACTGAATAGTGCATGGTACATCCAAACCGTCATCGAACCCATCGTTCTACCATTCCTAGACCGGCAAGGGAACTTGCTGTTCCAACAGGACAATGCACGTCCGCATGTATCCCGTGCCACCCAACGTGCTCTAGAAGGTGTAAGTCAACTACCCTGGCCAGCAAGATCTCCGGATCTGTCCCCCATTGAGCATGTTTGGGACTGGATGAAGCGTCATCTCACGCGGTCTGCACGTCCAGCACGAACGCTGGTCCAACTGAGGCGCCAGGTGGAAATGGCATGGCAAGCCGTTCCACAGGACTACATCCAGCATCTCTACGATCGTCTCCATGGGAGAATAGCAGCCTGCATTGCTGCGAAAGGTGGATATACACTGTACTAGTGCCGACATTGTGCATGCTCTGTTGCCTGTGTCTATGTGCCTGTGGTTCTGTCAGTGTGATCATGTGATGTATCTGACCCCAGGAATGTGTCAATAAAGTTTCCCCTTCCTGGGACAATGAATTCACGGTGTTCTTATTTCAATTTCCAGGAGTGTATTATGAAACTGTAACTAAACCTTTGAAAAAAATTAAGAGAACATTTATCTAAACAATTCCTAGAATATCAGGGTGACTTCAGAAAGGGAAGATTAAATCAGAATCCTACTCTAGATATAAGATCAATAATTTCTCACAGCAGTTTATGGAGAAAACTATACACTTTAATTTGCTGACTTACAAAACATCTGACCCTGTAGATAGAGTAACCCAGGATAAAAATATCACAGAATTTGAAGTGATAGCAAAATTAGCAAACATTATCTGTGAAAGCCATTGTCAAAATTATGGTATTTTCCAGATTTTTCAAGTCAAATCTTTCCCAAGTTTACTTTTTCACTAAATTTGGCACCAGAGCGTCCTTTTTTTTACAGAAGTATATATTGACAATTCTTAGAATATCTATAATTAATTATTTTTTGAAGTATAAATCAGAGAGGAATTGGTAACAGGTCACATCAAAAATGAAGAGATAAGAAATGAAACATTTTTAAAATATTAAATATTGTATTTTGATTTAAAGGCAACAGAAAATATCGAATAAAAATTACAAATTCTGTTTTTTCAAATATAGATACATTATTAGTTACTCATTAAAGGGAACAAACTCTCAAAATATGTCATAATAAAATGAATATAACACTTCATTACATTTTGTATTTCTGCCGAAATCTCTGACGCTTTGCTCAACATAATTGCTCCTTTTGTTTCTAATTCTTTGATTTCAGCTTGCTTTCACTTGTTCGGTAATCATTCCTTCTTTTCTCATTCACATTCCTTCTAATTTTTTAGGTCCTCTTTGCACAAAGAATGCGCATGCGAAAACAGGATATAAGACTTTTCTTGATATCACCATTTCCATAATAGTTTTCTTTATGAGCCAAGAAGCAATTCTATACTTTCCCCTTTCAGGTGGTCTTTATGTAGCTCAGCAACATACTTCTTCAAATGTGGAATATGTTGTTTAAGTGCTCTCTTCATGACTTACAAAATTTCCAACCCATCTTACAGAACAAAATTTGAGAGGGAGCTTGGAAAACCCTGTAATATTTGAGAAGGTTGTCCTCCTTGATGGAAAATACTTCATAAAGTACAGAATCACCCTAAGAAATTCAAGAACATTCCAGGCACTTTCATTATGAGCAGTTTTCAAAGCTTCATTCACTACATGAGGTGAGCAAGTGAAACAATGAAATATTTGTGTTTGATTATCTTCTTCATTGAATAGAAATGCTTGAAAATCACGAAACATATTCAAGTTCACATCTGGTCCATCCACAGAAATTTGGATTATATTCTTAGGTGACAAATTCAAACCATTCAGATCCTCCAGGAAACCTGATTGTAAATCAGAAGATGTGGGAAAATTCAAAAACACAGATATTAAATATCTTGTGGATATAGACCGATATTGCTCATCCCTGAAACAAACCACCAAATCCGTCTGTGCCTTTTGCACAACTTCGCTTAAACTCTCATCATATGACACAAAAGAATCAAACTTCCCTGACTTTGTTAAGTAGGAGTTTCAGGAAATGAGGGCCAAGTCCACAAGTAATTATATGTGACAACCTACACTTGCGTAACTGTATTTTTCTGATAATCATGCTGCCATAAAACATAATTTGGAATACGTCTGTTGTGTTTCCAGAACTTCTCACTGAAGAATGAGTCATGACTTTATTCAAAGACCATATAATCTCAGATTTTACTTTCTCATCAATAACTAAAAAATGTTTCAATGAGTTTGTTTTGGAACCCTCTTCAACTGAAGTTCTAGATATTGTAGTAAGAGCAAGTGATTGCAATTTGTCACTACCATTTAAATTCCTTTCAGAACAAACTTGTGACTGTGCTGTCACTTTTTCTACTATATCACAAGACAACTTGTTTTGTTGCCTTGAAACTAATGAATCAACCAATGCTGAATGTCTCTTTCCTCTTGCACGTGTTTTTACATTTGAAATGCCACTGGTACTAATGTCTAAGTCACATTTGCACAAAATGGTCAACAGATGCCAAATTATAGTCTGCAAGTAGTACTAATATGGTGTGGGAAACATTTTAGTTAGCAAGAAAACAATTTTACTCTGATTGCCCTTAACATCTTTAAAATGAGATTAAAATTACAATAGTTTTATATTAGTAATTAAAAACTTCTAAGGAAGTGTCTTTCCAAAAAAGATGCAGAATGAAGATATTTAAACAGAAGTGGGAGTGGACAGAATTAAAGGAACAGTCGATAATCCTCCAGCACCACATGGGATGACAGCACTGTCATGGGTGGAAATACAATTTATATGTCATTTCCACTAGGTGTATGTGTGGTGTCACGTATAGCTCAATGAAGTCACACCTTCACATTTCTCAATTTCCTCTCATGGTTGCAAACTGCAGTAGCAGTCTTTGCTAACATGGCTTGAACAGATGGACACTTAA
The DNA here is from genome assembly GCF_021461385.2 of Schistocerca piceifrons. NCBI lineage: Eukaryota > Metazoa > Arthropoda > Insecta > Orthoptera > Acrididae > Schistocerca > Schistocerca piceifrons. The sequence goes on along the minus strand of NC_060148.1, from coordinate 123,741,086 downwards.
GTTTCCTACACATAAGTTTCCTACACATAATGAAGACCTAAGAGATCTGGCGAATCTTTATTATGTTGTTGTTGTTGTTGTTTTGTGGTGTTCTGTCCAGAGACTGCAGCTCTCCATGCTACTCTATCCTGTGCAATCTTCTTCATCTCTAAGTACCTAATGCAACCTACATCCTTCTGAATCTACTTAGTGTATTAATCTTGTGGTCTCTCTCTACGATTTTTACCCTCCACACTGCCCTCCAATACTAAACTGGTGATCCTTTGATGGCTCAGAACATGCCCTACCAACTGATCGCTCCTTCTAGCCAGCTTATGCCACAAATTTCTCTTCTCCCCAATTCTGTTCAGTACCTCCTCATTAGTTACATGATCTACCCATATAATCTTCAGTATTCTTCTGTAGCACCACATTTCAAAAGCTTCTATTCTCTTCTTGTCTAAACTATTTATTGTCCATATTTCACTTGCATACATGGCTACAATCCACACAAATACTTTCAGAAAAGACTACCAGACACTTAAATCGATACTAGATGTTAACAAATTTCTCTTCTTCAGAAGCATTTTGCTTTCCATTGCCTGTCTACATTTTATATCCAATCTACTTCGACCATCATCTGTTATTTTTCTCCCAAATAGCAGAACTCATCTACTACTTTAAGTGTCTCATTTCCTAATCTAATTCCCTCAGCATCACCTGATTTAATTCGACTACATTCCATTATCCTCATCTTGCTTTTGTTGACAATGTCTGTTGCGGTCAACTGCTCTTCCAGGTCCTTTGCTGTCTATGACAGAATTACAATGTCATCGTCTAACCTCAAAGTTTTTATTTCTTCTCCATGGATTTTAATTCCTACTCCAAATTTTTCTTTTGTTTCCTTTACTGCTTGCTCAATATACAGACTGTTAGCATTGGGGATATGCTACAACCCTGTATAAGGTAAGTGGTAGGGTCAGTATTGCCTCACGTGTTCCAACATTTCTACAGAATCGAAACTGATCTTCCTCAAGGTCAGCTTCTACCAGTTATTACATACATCTGTAAAGAATTTGTGTTATTATTTTGCAGCTGTGACCTATTAAACTGGTAGTTCGGTAATTTTTGGATCTGTAAACACCTGCTTTCTTTGGGATTTGAATTATTATATTCTTCCTGAAGTCTGAGGGTATTTCACCTATCTCATACATCTTGCTCTTCAGATGGTACAGTTTTGTCAGGGCTGGCTCTCCCAAGGGCATCAGTAGTTCTGATCGAATGTTGTCTACCCCCAGGGCCTTTTTTTGACTTAGGTCTTTCAGTGCTCAGTCAAACTCTTCACGCAGTGTCATATCTCCCATTTCATCTTCATCTACATCCTCTTCCATTCCCATAATATTGTCCTCAAGTAAATCGCCCTTGTATAGACCCTCTATATACTCCTTCCACCTTTCTACTTTCCCTCCTTTGCTTGGAACTGATTTTCCATCTGAGCTCTTGATATTCATACAGGTGGTTCACTTTTTTCCAAAGGTCTCTTTAATTTCCTTGTAAGCAGTATCTATGTTACTCCTAGTGATGTATACCTCTACATCCTTACATTTGTCCTCTAGCCACCCCTGCTTTGCCATTTTGCACTTCCTGTCAATCTCATTTTGGAGATGTTTGTATTCCTTTTTGCTTCCTTCATTTACTACATTTTTATGTTTTCTCCTTTCATCAATTAAATTCAATATCTCTTCTGTTACAAAAGGATTTCTACTAGCCCTCATCTTTTTACCTACTTGATCCTCTGCTGCCTTCACTATTTCATTATTTCCTTCCCCCGTTCTTGTCATTCAATCCCTAATACTCTCTCCAAAACTCTCAACAACGCCTGGTTCTTTCAATTTATCCAGGTTCCATCTCTTTAAATTCCCACCTTTTTGCAGTTTCTTCAGTTTTAATCTACAGTTTGTAACCAATAGATTGTGGTCAGAGTCCACGTCTGCCCCTGGAAATGTCTTACAATTTAAAACCTAGTTCCTAAATCTCTGTCTTACCATTATATAATCTATCTGAAACTTTCCAGCGTCTCCACACCTCTTCCACATATATAACGTTTTTTATGATTGTTAAACCAAGTGTTAGCTATGATTAAGTTATGCTCTGTGCAAAACTCTACCAGGCAGTTTCCTCTTTCATTCTATTCCTTAATCCCATTCCCTATTCACCTATAACTTTTCCTTCTCTTCCTTTTCCTACTATCGAATTCCAGTTCCTCATGACTATTAAATTTTCATCCCCCTTCACTATCTGAATAATCTCTTTTATCTCGTCATACATTTCTTCAATCTCTTCGTCATCTGCAGAGCTAGTGGGCATATAAACTTGTACTAGTGTGGTAGGTGTGGGCTCCGTGTCTATCTTGGTTACAATAATGCATTCACTATGCTGTTTGTAGTAGCTTACCCATGCTCCTATTTTTTTTACTCATTATTAAATCAACTCCTGCATTACCCCTATTTAATTTTGTATTTATAACCCTGTATTCACTTGACCAGAAGTCTTATTCCTCCTGCCACTGTACTTTTCCTTTTTAAATTTTCTAACCTACCTGTCCGATTAGGGATCTGATATTCCATATTCTGATCCACAGAACACCAGTTTTGTTTCTCCTGATAACAATGTCCTCTTGAGTAGTCCCAGCCTGGAGATTCAAATGGGAGACTATTTTACCTCCAGAATATTTTACCCATGAGAACGCCATCATCATTTAACCATACAGTAAAGCAGCATGCTCTCAAGAAAAATTACAGCTGTAGTTTCCCCTTGGTTTCAGCCTTTTGCAATGCCAGCACAGCAAGGCCGTTTTGGTTAATGCCACAAAGCCAGATCAGTCAATCATCCAGACTGTTGCCCCTGCGACTACTGAAAAGGCTGCTGCCCTTTTCAGGAACCACATGTTTGTCTAGACTCTCAACAGATACCCCTCCGTTGTCGTTGCACCTATGGTACAGCTATATGAATCGCTGAGGCATGCTAGCCTCCCCACCTAAGATACAACTTACACATCACCACTTGATTGTCATCCTTCATTATCTGGCACAGTTCACAAGTTCTGATAACTGTTAAGACTTTCTTACTTAAGCTCTTAAGGGGACATGCTTGTGAAAATGACCAAAAATTTGAAAAAAAAAAATTCTTGGTCCATAGAAATAAGCATTTCATGCTGATTTCAAGAATGTATAGTTAATGGGCATTATCATTTTCCATTTGTTCTTAAATTTTGGTTGAACGTAATTCTGCACAGTGGCCATTCCCATCTGCCAGTTTGAAGTGCAACAGAATATGTGATGCATTATTCTGTTCCGTTTTTTTTTTTTTTTTTTTCATCATTAGTTAGGGATCATTAACACATGTGTATTCTAGAAGGCACTGACTCCAAGAAACAAAGTACAGGCATGTCTAGAAGGCTGTGGTTTGAATGTTTACATTAGTGGTTTTATAGTAATTGTGTGTTGTTTTGTTTCTCTGTGTGTGTGTTTCCTGTGCTACAAATGCCGAGAGTAAAGATATTTAGCCTCAAACGAAAGTTTCGCGGCAAACAGTTCCAAACATAACCAAATAATACACATCAGTTGCTTCAAAAGTCACCCATGGAAACTGTGTCTACAGACAGTGCTTCTAGACATAAACTTTCACTTTCTGAATGTAATAAGAACAAGCCTAGTAGTATTGTAAGCAGCAATAATGACGGAAATGTTGTTGTGAACCTAAATAACCTGTCAAAGACTTTTGAAGAGTGCTTACACAAAGTGAAATTTATTCTTTGACTTAATATTATAGACTAGCAATAAGGAGTAATGTAGGAAATTTTGTGTACAGGTGGTCAACAGTAAATGAATTACTCTCTTTTATAGGAGGTTTAGATACCATGAACAATGAAAAAAGAAACCAAAATCCAGAAGAGACAAATCACAGCAATAGTAAACATAATTCAGAATTTCAGGGAAAGAAAAAAGCAAACTTTTGTCAGGTAACAAATTATACTTGGGGCAAGCATAAACAACTGAGTAATAGGCTGAAAAATGCAAATGCAAAAACACTTAGTAGTACTAAAAGGGATGATGATAAAACAATATTTTGATGATATACACAGTGATGAGCCACATTATTTGAGGAAGATGGGCAGTGTCCTGGTCAAAGAGCCAAAACCGAGGATGTACAAGGATTGGAACTTTAATAATGGCAACTATTTCTTTACAGCTTATACAAAATAGATGTGTGTTTCAAAGTTTTACTGACCTTCAAAGTAGTCACCAGCATTGTGTATAGCCCGTTGCCAGTGATGTGGAGGTCATAGAATACTGTTAGCAGTGCCAGTTGTGATAATAGTTTGAGCAGAGTGGTCTGCTGCCCAACGAATTTGTGGAAGTTCTGAAGCGAATTCCGTGAAGTGTTTCCTTCGGTTTAGAAATCGAGGGCTTAGGTCAGAGGTGGTATAGCACTTAGCAGCCCCATCAGTCAAACAAATCAGTAACAGGTTACAATGAAAGTGCTTGAGCATTGTCCTGCAAAATGGTGGTCTGGTCCTGTAGAAAGTGTCATACTTTTGTCTCTATGCTGTTCATTTTTGGAACACAACCTATGATCATCTTAGAGATAGAAGTGATGACACTTTCTGGGACCTGACCATCATTTTGCAGGACAATGCTCAAGCATGTACAGTGCAAGCTGTTACTGACTTGTTTGACTGATGGGGCTGCTAAGGGCTATACTGCCTACTGCACTCCTCTGACTTAAGCCCTTGTGAGTTCAACTCGATTTCTAAACTGAAGGAAACACTTCATGGAATTCGCTTCAGAATTTCCACAAATTCGTTGGGCAGCAGACCACTCTGCTCAAACTGTCATCACAACTGGCACTGCTAAGAGTATTCTACAACCTCCACATCACTGGCAACAGGTTATACACAATGCTGGTGACTACTTTGAAGGTCAGTAAAACTTTGAAACACATATCTATTTTGTATAAGCTGTAAAGAAATAGTTGCCATTATTAAAGTTCCAATCCTTGTACATCCTGGGTTTTGGCTCTTTGACCAGGACACTGCCCATCTTCCTCAAATAATGTGGCTCATCACTGTGTATATAATCGAAATATTGTTTTATCATCATCCCTTTTAGTACTCCTAAGTGTTTCTGCATTTGCATTTCTCAGCCTATTACTCAGTTGTTTATGCTTACCCCAAGTATAATTTGTTACCTGACAAAAGTTTGCTTTTTTTCTTTCCCTGAAATTCTGAATTATGTTTACTATTGCTGTGATTTGTCTCTTCTGGATTTTGGTTTCTTTTTCCATTGTTCATGGTATCTAAACCTCCTATAAAAGAGAGTAATTCATTTACCGTTGACCACCTGTACACAAAATTTCTTTAGGTACATAGTAAATTAAACATCTAACTAGTATCTTCGCTATATTCTCGAGAGGGTAGTCTACAGACTTCAATCGGATAAGGTGACACACTGCACACTTTTTAAAATTGCCCCATGAACTATTATAACATTTTAAGTGCAGTAATTCTAATGTTAGTTTCTTCTGTATAGCTCCTGATCTATATTTTCGTTTAAATATTTCCTGAAAAAAAATTCTGAGATGTAAATTCCTCTGTGTGTGCATTTCCTCACACTGTTGCATCCCCTACCAAGTAAGTCAATGCAGAATCTATGTTCTTAGAATCCTCCTACTTTTGTTGTAAGGTCCTAGAAAATACTATCAAGAAATAAGTAGAATGTACACTCATGTTCAGAAAAAATCAGAACAGCTTGAACGACTAGAGATAGGACATTGATATTCACAGGGCATGTACATTAGTGTGTTCTGCAGAAATGATTAGCATTTCAGTCACCTCGTTCCAGCATGCCTCTTGTTGCCTAGTAGGCACAGGGCCTGCCACGGGCACTGGTAACGCGTTCCACGCATGATGGCATAGATGCATATACGATGTGAAAGGAGTCTTGTTGTAAAGCCATCCATGCTCCATTCACTTGGTTCCAAAGTTCATCTGTGGTGGTCAGCACTGGGTCACAGCACTGCACCCGTCATTTCACCACATACCACATATTTTCGAATGGTGGCAACGTCTGGAGATCTGGTGGGCCATGGCAAAAGGCTGACACCAAGAAGGTACAAGTTCAAGCAGCAACATGTGGTTGTCCATTATCTTGCTGAAAAATGGAATCTGGGGTGTTATTCAGAAAGGGCAAAGCTATGAGTCACAAGAAGTCACACTGGTCACGGTGCCGTGGACTAGCAGCAAATGTGATTTGTAGTTGTACCCAATAGCACCCCACATCGTGCTTTTCCATCATTGATATTTGCTTAAAGTTGGTGCTGTGTGTCTTTTGCAAATGTAGTCACTGTGATGTCACTCCCTGTCTGCAGTGAACCAAAACGTGGCCATCATTTTCAAATAAACAGAACTTGGATTCATCCAAAAACACTATCTGATGCTATTCCTGTCCCCAGTGGCGTCATTCCATACACCACTGAGGTCTAACATGTTTTAGCCGTATGCACATTTTATCAGCAGGTGGTGGTGTGCCGTGATATTGATGCTGACCTTCAACCCGTGGGCCGACATGAAACAAATGCTAATCATGTCTGCCGAACATACTAATATACATGTCCTGTGAATATGAATGTCCTATCTCTAGTCATTCGAGGTGTTCTGTTTTTTCTGAACATCACTTTACATTACCACCAGGTTTAAATTTCACAAAATGTTTCTGCATATTCAAGTTACTTCCTTCCTAATTACACTGTAGGAAATACTGCAACCAGCCCCAAATATTTTTAAATTATTTTATTAAACCATTACTAGTTACAGAGCTGCCTAACATCAGATAGCAGTACTGACTTCTTTGCAAGTTTTACATTTGTGTCCTGAATTATAACAAGGTATTTGTGTTACACTGTTTACAAAAGGCTTTACATTTGTTTTATAAAATATATCAAAGTTTTTATGAGTAAACAGTTTTATGCCCATACATGCTCTATACATAGCACTTACTTCACAAAAAGCCCTCCTTTACATCTTATAAGGCAGTGGTTTGATTTTCTTTTACAGTCCATGTTGATCAATGAAGTGAGCTAAATACGCGATGGCTCATACATTTGTTTACATCGGCAGCTGATATAGTGTACCAAAGACTGATATATATGAACAGGTATGGCACACTTTTAGAGCTACTGCAAATGTACTTTTAATGGTACATATAATTCCATACAGTTATACATTTAATTATTAAGGTTTCAAAGATGCTGATAATGGTCAATGAAGAATTTTCTCTCTGTCAATTAATTATTACTGATATCATTTAAAATTATAGGAGCTGTATGAAATTTTGGAGGTATATTGGATTTCTTTCTTTTCTGTTCTAGTTAAGGAAATATCCCTAAGTCATCTTTGATGCTTATTTCTGTGTTTCCACATTGGATCATGTGACTAGCAAAATTTGACTTATTTAGGGTGTCGAGCCTGAGAGCATCTATGTGTTCACAGTTATTGTACATTAAACCACTTACCAGTTTGCCTAAGTTAAAGTAGGGGCACACAGAACAATTTAGTTTATAAATGCCAGACGTATGCTGTACTTCAGTTTTTAAATTTAAGTAGTGAATAATTTTGTCTTTCATTTTATTGTTTGTGGAAAAATTAATTTTGATATTTTTTTGCATGGAATAAGTTTGCAATATGATATGATGCTTTACCAATGAATGGTAAGCAGATATATTTCACAGAATTCTGAGGAGCTATTTGAGCTAAATTGCTGTTTTATTTGGACTTAGAGCTATTTTTGTCACTGTATTTCTTTTTAATTCTGTTGTGAAGTTTAGTGATGGTGTCAGAGCTCTAACCATCATTATGGGTGATTAGTTTGATTGTTTTTAGTTCTTGCAGTTTATCTTCAGTGTCCAAATGGATTTTTTTCCATTCTGTTGAGTGTTACCCTATAATACACCATTTTGTGTTGCTCAGGGAGACATGATTAGCTGCTGTCGTGGCATCCATTGTAGTGGGTTTTCTATATATTTTAAACTTATATTTACCACTGCATTTACTAATTTTTTATCCAAGAAATTTATGCCACTATCAATTTCATGCACAACAGTAAAATTTAGGTTTCGGTGGGATTTGTTAACCTCTTTTGAAAACTAACTAACTTCTTCTATCGTTCCATCAAATAAGGTAAGTGTGTCATCCCCATAGCGTCTGTAATATACGACTTTTTTCTTTATTGTCATATTGGCATTGAAAAGGATGTTTCTAAATGATTTATGCAAATATTGGCTAGCAGGCTAGCTAGGCACCTGCCTACTGCAAGGCCATCTTCTTGTTCATACAAATTGTTATTAAAGCTGAACTAGTTTTGTGATAGCACTAAGATTATAAGTTTAACTAGATCATAAATTTCTGGTATACTGATCTTTTTTATGTTTAAGCATGTTACTTTTAATTACAGAGATCGTTTCTTTTACCAGTACATTTGTAAGCAAGTTAAATATCAAAGAATGTGAATGTGGCTATGTGTGGTATGGGGATGTCTTTGACGTTTCCTGAAATCTCATGGCTATTGTTTTCGCTAAAAATTATTTTCAAATGTAAAGGCCTTGGTGACGATCTCATTAAGTTTTTTTTTTGTTTTTTTTGTTTTTTTAGTAAGTGCTCTTGAGGTCACAATCAGATATATAGGACAATGCTCTTTGTGAATCTATGATTGTGATCAAAGTCCTGAAGGTGGAGGGTACATTATTGCGCATTCAGATTTTTCAATTGAGACTAGGATGAAGTTGCACTCTCTGAGGGCTTTTTTATGCTTAGCCTATAATTTTAGGTCTGGCTAAGTATTAATTTCTTTTATGTTACATTTCTGAAAAAATCTACATCTACATCTACATCCATACTCTGCAAGCCACCTGACGGTGTGTGGCAGAGGGTACCTTGAGTACCTCTATCGGTTCTCCCTTCTATTCCAGTCTCGTATTGTTCGTGGAAAGAAGGATTGTTGGTATGCCTCTGTGTGGGCTCTAATCTCTCTGATTTTATCCTCATGGTCTCTTCATGAGATATACGTAGGAAGGAGCAATATACTGCTTGACTCCTCGGTGAAGGTATGTTCTCGAAACTTCAACAAAAGCCCGTACCGAGCTACTGAGCGTCTCTCCTGCAAAGTCTTCCACTCGAGTTTATCTATCATCTCCGTAACGCTTTCGCGATTACTAAATGATCCTGTAACAATGTGTGCTGCTCTCTGTTGGATCTTCTCTATCTCTTCTATCAACCCTATCTGGTACAGATCCCACAATGCTGAGCAGTATTCAAGCAGTGGGTGAACAAGCGTACTGTAACCTACTTCCTTTGTTTTCGGATTGCATTTCCTTAGGATTCTTCCAATGAATCTCAGTCTGGCATCTGCTTTACTGACGATCAACTTGATACGATAATTCCATTTTAAATCACTCCTAATGCATACTCCCCAATAATTTATGGAATTAACTGCTTCCAATTGTTGACCTGGTATATTGTAGCTAAATGATAAGGGATCTTTCTTTCTATGTATTTGCAGCACATTACACTTGTCTACATTCCATTGCCATTCTCTGCACCATGCGTTAATTCACTGCAGATCCTCCTGCATTTCAGTACAATTTTCCATTGTTACAACCTCTCGATATACCACAGTATCATCTGCAAAAAGCCTCAGTGAACTTCCGATGTCATCCACAAGGTCACTTATGTATATTGTGATTAGCAATGGTCCAACAACACTCCTCTGTGGCACACCTGAAATCACTCTTACTTCGGAAGACTTCTCTCCACTGAGAATGACATGCTGCATTCTGTTATCTAGGAACTCTTCAATCCAATCACACAATTGGTCTGATAGTCCATGTGCTCTTATTTTGGTCATTAAACGACTGTGGGGAACTGTATCGAATGCCTTGTGGAAGTCAAGAAACACGGCATCTACCTGTGAACCCGTGTCTATGGCCCTCTGAGTCTCGTGGACGAATAGCACGAGCTGGGTTTCACACGACCGTCTTTTTTGAAACCCATGCTGATTCCTACAGAGAAGATTTCTAGTCTCCAGAAAAGTCATTATACTCGAACATAATACGTGTTCCAAAATTCTACAACTGATCGATGTTAGAGATATAGGTCTATAGTTCTGCACATCTGTTCGACGTCCCTTCTTGAAAACGGGGATGACCTGTGCCCTTTTCCAATCCTTTGGAATGCTACGCTCTTCTAGAGACCTATGGTACACCGCTGCAACAAGGGGGGCAAGTTCCTTCGCGTACTCTGTGGAAAATCGAACTGGAATCCCATCAGGTCCAGTGGCCTTTCCTCTTTTCAACGATTTTAATTGTTTCTCTATCCCTCTGTCATCTACTTTGATATCTACCATTTTGTCATCTGTGCGACAATCTAGAGAAGGAACTACAGTGCAATCTTCCTCTGTGAAACAACTTTGGGAAAAGACATTTAGTATTTCGGCCTTTAGTCTGTCATCCTCTGTTTCAGTACCATTTTGGTCACAGAGTGTCTGGACATTTTGTTTTGATCCACCTACCGCTTTGACATAAGACCAAAATTTCTTAGGATTTCCTGCCAAGTCATTACACAGAACTTTACTTTCGAATTCATTGAATGCCTCTCGCATAGCCCTCCTCACGCTACATTTTGCTTTGCGTAATTTTTGTTTGTCTGCAAGGCTTTGGCTATATTTATGTTTGCTGTGAAGTTCCCTTTGCTTCTGCAGCAGTTTTCTAACTTGGTTGTTGTACCACGGTGGCTCTTTTCCAGCTCTTATGATCTTGCTTGGCACATACTCATCTAATGCATATTGTATGATGGCTTTGAACTTTGTCCACTGATGCTCAACACTATCTGTACTTGAGACAAAACTTTTGTGTTGAGCCATCAGGTACTCTGAAATCTGCTTTTCGTCACTTTTGCTAAACAGAAAAATCTTCCTACCTTTTTTAATATTTCCATTTACTGGTGAAATCATCGATGCAGTAAACGCTTTATGATCGCTGATTCCCTGTTCTGCGTTAACTGTTTCAAATAGTTCGGGTCTGTTTGTCACCAGAAGGTGTAATATGTTATCGCCACGGGTCGGTTCTCTGTTTAACTGCTCAAGGTAATTTTCAGATAAAGCACTTAAAAAAATTTCACTGGATTCTTTGTCCCTGCCACCTGTTATGAACGTTTGAGTCTCCCAGTCTATATCCAGTAAATTAAAATCTCCACGCAGAACAATAACATGGTGGGGAAATCTACTTGAAATATTTTCCAAATTATCCTTCAGGTGCTCAGCCACAACAGCTGTTGAGCCAAGGGGCCTATAGAGACATCCAATTACCATGTCTGAGCCTGCTTTAACCGTGACCTTCACCCAAATTATTTCACATTTCGGATCTCCGTCAATTTCCTTCGATGCTATTGCACTTCGTATCATTATAAACACGCCTCCCCCTTCACTGTCCAGCCTGTCTCTGCGGTATACATTCCAATGTGAGTTTAGAATTTCATTACTGTTTACATCTGGTTTCAGCCAACTTTCTGTCCCTAGCACTATGTGGGCATTGTGACCGTTTATTAATGAGAGCAGTTCGGGGACCTTTCTATAGATGCTCCTGCAGTTTACTACTAGCACATTAATATTGTTATTCCCTGTTGCATTTTGCCTACTCCTACCTTGCCGTGTCTCAGGAGGTGTCTTGTCGGGCCTAGGGAGGGAATTCTCTAACCTAAAAAACCCACATGTGCACTCCACACCTGCTCCGCTACCCTTGTAGCCACTTTCTGCGTATAGTGCATGCCTGACCTATTCAGGGGGACCCTACATTTCTCCACTCGATAGCGGAGGTTGAGAAATTTGCTTCCCAGATCTCCGCAGAATCGTCTGAGCCTCTGGTTTAAGCCTTCCACTCGGCTCCAAACCAGAGGACCGCGATCGGTTCTGGGAACAATACTACAAATAGTTCGCTCAGATTCCACCTTGCGAGCAAGGCTTTCCACCTTCACCAACTCCGCCAACTGCCTGTATGAACTGAGGATGACCTCTGAACCCAGACGTCAGGAGTCATTGGTGCTGACATGAGCAACAATTTGCAGTCGGGTGCACCCAGTGCTCTCTATCGCCACTGGCAGGGCCTCCTCCACATCTCGGATTAGACCCCCCGGCAAGCAGACAGAGTGAACACTGACCTCCTTCCCCGACCTTTCTGCTATTTCCCTAATCACCCGCCTAACGTTCGAGCACCCAATCACTAATAAACCCCTCCCCCCATGTGCCTGCTCAGTCCTTGCTGAAGGAGCCGCCACATGTCCACTCACAGGCAGAGTGGGCGATGACACATGGCCAGCCTCCACATTGACCCTCTGCCTCGTGCGCAGTGAACGCCACTGAAACCGCCACTCCCCTTGGGGAGAGGGTGGCCCAACTCCACCCGGTACCTGCGAAGATGTCTCAACAGCAGGGACAGTGGGTGAAGCATGTAACACCTGGGGTGTACCATGCGACACACCAGACTCCCCACAGACTCCCTCCAGACTACACTCTGAGGCAGCAGCCTGAAGACAGCTGACCATGGCCATCAACACGTTGAGCTGTTCTCGAACAGTGGCCAGCTCCTCCTGCATCCGTACACAGCAGTCACACATCCTATCCATCCTAAGAAATCAATTTACTGTAGAGAGTTAATCAACTGTTAACTAGACTGCTAATTCACTAAAGGCGGCTGACAGTTGACTAAACTGTGGTTACTAGACACTTCTTGTAGAAAACAATGAAAATAGCACTACCTGTCTCTGGACTGTATTCAAAACAAACACTAGCACTACTGGCACTATGGCTGACTAAAGGGACTCTCTCTAACTGTATTCAAAACAAACACAAAATCTATGGAACACTATTACTAGCACTCGACAATTAAAGCTTCCTAAAAGCAAAAACACACGGAAGAAGAAGTGAAAAGTAGGAAAACCACAGTTAATACTTAAATTAACGTAGCTCGCTGCACAGCAGGCATGAAGCAGATGACGACACTGACACTACTGGCACTATGGCTGACTAAAGGGGCTCTCTCTGGCTTCATTCTAGTGTTTGTTTATGTAATCGTCTTCATACATTATCACTGTAGAGCTTTGTTCTAAATGAGTTTTTTATTTATTTTTCTGAGATCAGTTGAGTATTGCAAAAATTTGCATTGCGTCTTGTTTGTGTCTGTGTGTTCCTGGATTAGCTCGTTTATTTTATTACCTACAGCATTTTCACTGCAATTATTTAATTTAGTTATCTCACATGCAATTCTGGTTTCAACGATTGCTTCTTTAATGTTAATTTTTACTTGTTTTAGTTGTAATGTTATGTTTTGGGGCCTTGTTTAGCAGATTTTGTTCAAAATTAATGAAACTAATAGTTCTAAAGTTGATAACTCTATCAAAGAAACAATCTTCAACAGATGATGGGTTTTTGTACGACTTCTTGCTTGAAATTAGGGCTTTTATGATATGATGTTTTGTCGTAATGAAAACACCAGTTTCGTCTACAATGCATATGAAATGCACAGGAAACAGCAAGTTATTTCATTCTAAATGAAGTACATACATCTGACTATTCAGAAGCTCTTTCTGTTTGTACTGAGCTCTCATTTCACTACGTAGCCAACACAGTACACACTTTACCTTTGCTAGATATGCAGTTTTACTGATGTTCTTGACGTTCACTTTGATATACTTTAGAATGACTCTTTCAGCAAGACGCTTTTTGTTAAATGCTACAGTAAGTATTACTTTCATTAGCTGAAGCTTGCACTTTTCACAAATCATGCACAGATCTCCTTACCTGGTGACATAATAACAAAATTATTTTATCCACCTTGGTGAGAGAACACCGGAGCTGTTTTCGTAAATTATACTGTGGGAGTAACATTGACGTTTTTGGAAGTTTTACATTTTTGACCTGAAGTATAACAATGTTTCTGTGATTACATGCTTTACAAAAGGTTTTACATATGCATCCTAAAAGATAACCAAGTTATTGTGATTACAAAGTTATATACTTATATACATTCCATAAATTGCACTTTACATACTATAAGATGAAGGTCTAATTACTCTTTTACAATCCACGTTGATTAATGCTGCCATATACAAATGTATCCACCACCTTGTATTTAGTTCATTGACCAATGTGAAATGTAAAAGAAAATCAAACCTCTGCCTTATAATATGTAACAGAGAGCTTTTCATGAAGTAGACACAATGTATAGAACATATATACGTGTAAATTTATGCAATCATAAAAACTTTGAAATATTTTAGAACACAAATGTAAAACCTTTCATAAATTAAGCAATCACAAAAACTTTCTTCTGTTTTAGGACACAAATGTAAAACTTGTAAAGAAGTCAATGCTACCCATCTAATGATGGGCTCGGGCCTTAAATTAGTGCTGGCACAATTTAAAAAAATCTTTTAGCTGGTTGCAGTATTTTTCCTAAAGTGTGATTTATGAAAACAGATGTGGTGTTCTCTAACTAAAATGGATAAAATACTATCTAATTGAAATATTTTCAATAATGTACTAGTGGCACAGGATTTTCCCAGATACTGATTTTCTTTCTATTGTGGTTTTTGCTAACTCATCCCATAATCATTTGAATTCCATGTTTTGTTGAGTAGCCTCATTCCCCAGAAAGTTTGATACACTACTGGCCATTAAAATTGCTACACCAAGAAGAAATGCAGATGATAAACGGGTATTCATTAGACAAATATATTATACTAGAACTGACATGTGATTACATTTTCACGCAGTTTGGGTGCATAGATCCTGAGAAATCACTACCCAGAACAACCACCTCTGGCCGTAATAACGGCCTTGGTACGCCTGGGCATTGCTGGAAATAATAACGGCCTTGATACGCTTGGGCATTGCTGGAAATAATAATGGCCTTGATATGCCTGGGCATTGAGTCAAACAGAGCTTCGATGGCATGTACAGGTACAGCTGCCTATGCAGCTTCAACACGATACCACAGTTCATCAAGAGTAGTGACTGGCATATTGTGATGAGTCAGTTGCTCTGCCGCTATTGACCAGACATTTTCAATTGGTGAGAGATCTGGAGAATGTGCTGGCCAGGGCAGCAGTTGAACATTTTCTGTATCCAAAAGGCCTGTACAGGACCTGCAACATGTGGTCATGCATAATCCTACTGAAATGTAGGGTTTCACAGGGATCGAATGAAGGCTAGAGCCACGGATCGTAACATATCTGAAATGTAACGTCCACTGTTCAAAGTGCTGTCAATGTGAACAAGAGGTGACCGAGATTTGTAACCAATGGCACCTCATACCATCACACCGGATGATACGCCAATATGGCAATGACGAATACATGCTTCCAATGTGTGTTCATCACGATGTCGCCAAACACAGATGCGACCATCATGATGCTGTAAACAGAACCTGGATTCATCCGAAAAATTACATTTTGCCGTTCGTGCACCCAGGTTTGCCATCGAGTACACTATCGCAGGTGCCCCTGTCTGTAATGCAGCATCAAGGGTAACCGCAGCCATGGTCTCCAAGCTGATAGTCCATGCTGCTGCAAACATTGTCGAACTGTTCGTGCAGATGGTTGTCGTTTTGCAAACGTCCCCATCTGTTGGCTCAGGGATTGAGACATGGCTCCACAATCCGTTACAGCCATTCGGATAAGATGCCTGTTATCTCGACTGCTAGTGATACTAGGCCATTGGGATCCAGCACAGCATTCTATATTACCCTCCTGAACCCACCAAATCCATATTCTGCTAACAGTCATTGGATCTTGACCAACGTGAGCAGCAATGTCATGATACGATAAACCGCAATTGCGATAGGCTACAATCCAACCTTTATCAAAGTCGGAAACATGATGGTACGCATTTCTCCTCTTTACACGAGGCACACAACAACATTTCACCAGGCAATGCCAGTCAGCAGCTGTTTGTGTATGAGAAATCAGTTGGAAACATTCCTCATGTCAGCACGTTGTAGGTGTTGCCACTGGCGCCAACCTTGTGTGAATGCTCTGAAAAGCTAATCATTTGTATATCACAGCATCTTCTTCCTGTTGGTTAAATTTCGCGTCTGTAGCACATCATCTTCATGGTGTAAAAATTTTAATGGCCACGAGTGTATTATCCAAGTTCTTTTCTTTTTCTCAAAATTTCTGTTCTACTAATTCTTGAATTTTTTCCTCCAAACTGGTAAGTGTATCTTGTGAACAAATTGGTTCACCATTTTCACGCCACTGTTCTAATAATTAGATATGGCCTTGTGCATCTGAGATTGGATCCTTTACATATTTGCAAACCTTCTCAGTCAAATCACATAAACGATCTACAATGATTTGTGATTCATTAATATAACCATGTATTTCACACCTTACCAAATCACACTGCCATAAAATTTCAGTGTGTATCTCCTCTTTTAATGCGGACAGTTTTTCATGTAATTGATTACCTAGCCTCATCTCAACGTGCAATTTCGGAACCTCACAAGTTTCCCAAATCTATTTCTTTAGCTCTTCTACTAATTTTGCATTACTATTTTCTGGCTTTGATGTACACTCTTGTTTTTGAAGCATTTCACTACTAAGGTGATTGCCTTGAGCCATAATATTATATTTCATAATTACAACTTCACAAGAAAAACTGCTATATTTATTCCCTGTCCCTCAGGGGTTATTTTTCTAGTCATGCAAGTACAGTGGGTCTGTAAAGTCACGGTGCAGTTATGAACACATGTTGTGGCTAATTGAAACCAAATGAAAGATTGGAACTTGCACTACTTGGACAGTATAGCAAAGTGTTTCTGTAGTATGATGTTCAATGATGTGTGTGTATGTAAGTCATGAAGCAACCCAACAAACCGGGTAGCAGCAGCAGCTGATCAGGCCATGTCAGTCGAGATGTTGATGATACAAAGAAAAGTTTAGTGTAATTCGTGGCATGCTTAATCCAAATCCATGGCCGATGTTCAACTTGAATATCATCACACGCACAACAAAGAGCCACCACTTATAAAAAAAAAAAAAAAAAAAAAAAAAAAAAAAAAAAAAAAAACATTAATTGGTGGGATACCCAGTTAAAGGAGACTGGCAGTTTCTTGATGAACCATGTTCTGGTAGGCAGTCACTACGCACAGAGCCCGTAGAAGCTGTAATGAGACCCAAAAAATCTGGTGTATGTAGCATTGAAAATTAGACCTAAAAAAAAAAGATCAGTTCATAAGGGCTGAAACAAAAGCTCATCTTTTTAGGGTTACAAATTGTGGTTGTTGCACAGTATCAAACTGACTGATAGGTCCAAACGATTGAAGTTAGTTACACATATGCTTAATGAGATTGATTATGATGAACAATTTATGTAGAAGATTGTGTATAGCTATGATGCCACATTCCATTTCTGTCATATTCATCACTGTTCATCAGAATATGGGCTTCAGAAAATCCTTGTGCCTACGCTGAACACGAGGTCAACACATGGTGTGCCCTGATGCATAAGTTTTAGGCCAATTTTTCTACATGGTGCAGACTATGACGTCAACAACTACCTTGACATGTTGCACTGAAGGCAGTGGCAGTGCCACAATTTGCAGAAGGTATCATGTTTGAACATGATGGCACTCCTCCACACTATATCAATAATGTTTGCAAATTTTTGGATACAGAATTTCCCCCCACGAAGAACAGGAAGGGGTGGTTTCAACTCATGACCACCATGATCCTGGACCTAGTATCATTAGAATTTTACTTTTGGAGTTATGTGAAGCAACAGGTGTACAGTGAATATATCAACGACATTAATCACAGAATCGCAGATGCTATTCGCTCTGTTACACCAGATGTCCCTACACGTGTGGTAAGAGCTAGAATATATCATTTAGATGTATGTAGTGCAACAAATGGAAGCCATTAGAACTGCGCTGAACATGTATGCACACTTGGAAAGTTTGGCTTTCACTTTCATCTCATTTCACATTTCTACCTCATTTCACTACATTTCTGCAACCAATTAAAACTGCACTATGACTTTACAGACACACAGTACACTGTATCTCCTATTTACCAAATTTAATATCACTTTTCCATTATAGTACTCCCTGCACAAAGTCACTTCATTTAAAGTGCAGCAAACATTAACAGTTAATTTCTTTACTCTATTTACACCACCAAAACAAACATATTTACCTTAAAATATATTAACCACAGCCCACCCTAAGATGAGAACTGTGTGCTGGTGATGAGTTGCATGCTGGTGTGCTGCAGACTCATCACATCAAGCAGCTGTCACAGGCTGCTGTTGTAGTGCGGCTGGCAACCAAAAACTGTGTGGTGCTGTAGGCTGCATGCCGAGTCAGGAGCGGACACAATATTCGAAGACTGCCATCCTGTCACCATTCTTCTTCACACAACTCACATCGTCATCTTCCTTGCCGTAACACCAACTGTATAAGGATTGTAGATCTTTTTCTTTTGTCACACATTTACAATCCTTAGCGGTGGACTTTTGTTACTATTATCAACTGTGCTTTTCTGTTTAATCTTTATTAGTACCCTTCTTTTTCTTCCCAAATTCTTGGCAATTTGTTCTCCCCTATTTCTTTACCAATTCTTCTTATCTGATTATACTACGTGTCTACAGCTAGATGTTCCATTGTTGGTGTCAGATGCCCTTGGCAACTGTACTTCTCCTTGAATATAAAAGGAAAATCTTTCTTAAATTGATGTTCTTTTTTGATTTTCCACTCTCCTTCTACCATATTTCCTTTCTCCTGGCCTATATTGTCAACATATGCAACTTGGTTTGGGTCTTAGTTTGTCCTCAGACTGGATGTGTGTGTATCATGTTCACACACAAGGGCGTTCACACAAAGGAGCTATACAAGTACCTTTACTCCCTGAATTCCATATATGCTCGCACAACAAAACTTCATTGAATATACAGTCACCTATATTATTTATTACAGGATCCACAGCTGGTCCTGCTATTCACTTTCAGCCTCTCTTCTTCTTTGTGCCTTGATGGGGACCCCCACCCTGACAATTTAAGAAATACACTGAAAGAGATGTCAATTCTAATCTAGCACCTCAAACACCTCTTTCCACTTAAAACTTATATTCTCGCATCAGTTGAGAATACAACTTGGTAATATTACATCGGCCAGCCTTGCAGACGTCAATTTAAATATTTGCCTCCACCTCAAGTACTTGTTCCATACCAAGATCAACAGCAAGAAGAACAAGAACAACTGAAGAAGATATCAAAGATACATTTTTACGTTGTTAATTCAAGTCTTATGTCTTCTCCATGACCATTTTTCATGATACTTTACACTCATGGCTGCACAGAATAACATACGCCGACTACAGCAGATGGAGACACGCGCTGACTATCCACTTCCACTAGATGGGCAGCTCTGCACAAACAGAAAGCCTAGCGGCAGTCTACAGCTCTCAATCATTCTCCCTTAATTTAAAACTTTTCTCTTTATTCACATGGATATTTTCATCTCTTGCAGAGCCTAAGAGATGTACATTGCCATTTTCCAATCTAAATGACATGTAACACTAACAGTAACACTATCTCCATTTGCCTACATGTTCTTTTTTATTATTTCTTTTTTTGTGCCATTATCAATTGCAACTGGGAAAGAGACCAGTACATATCACTAACAAAATATTACATTCAGATCTGTAAAGATAAAGCAGGCAACCCGAAATGCCTAACATGTACTAATGCTTTTCCCAGTTGCATTTGGTAACAGCTCAAAAGCCTAAATTTGGGAAACAATAAAAAAACATGCATGCAGATGGTGGCAGTGTTATCATTTTAAAACTTTATTATGACTTTGGTACAAGAGTTGAAAACTGAACAACAATAAGCTGTTTGAGAGTTCCAAGAAGAACCAAAAATAATAGAAGTGGTTTGTTTGCAAAGCACTTTCACTTTCAAGAAAACGGTCACTTACTCCTTTGGTTACAGTGTACATAGGGTAACCTTTGCATTCTACGAATTAATGCTGAATATCACCACTGCAGAAAAAAACAAATTGCTACTTACCATAAAGAAGACACATTAAGTTGCATATTAATTATGCCTGTCTGCAACCCAACGTGTCTCCTTTACAGTGAGTACCAATCTACCTTTTCCTAAATTGTTGACATTCCTACCTGGAGTTTCCATTCTTTAATTAGTTCCAAATGGAATACAAGAACTTATATGCCACAAGTCATCAAAGAAATCAGGAAAAACCACAGAATAATAGCCAGGAATATTTTAATAATTGTTGCATTTCAGCTGTGAAAGTTTACAACTGATAATTCGATACTTTTTACATCACCAAAAGTCATTAATATCAAATATATAAGACCAAAGGGAATTAAAAATACCATAAAGTTGCTAAAAGCAGCAATACTTTTCTATGGCAGTGTTTCTAGCAGGTTAGTAAAATCTTGTGAAAGCTTGATAGAATTAATCTTGAGCCGCATTCATAATCAGTCCTTCACTCAAGCAAAATTTGCTAACTACTTTTCAGTTTCACATACCGACATATACCCTTACAAATGAAAACCTAGCAGAACTACAAACAACCAAAATAACCTGCTGGTATATTTTGTGACCTTACTGAAGCCTTTTACGTACCGTATTTACTCGAATCTAAGCAGCACTCGAATATAAGCCGCACCTGAAAAATGAGACTCAAAATCAAGGGAAAAAAATTTTCCCGAATCTAAGCCGCACCTGAAATATGAGACTCGAAATTCAAGGGGAGAGTAAAGTTTTAGGCCGCACCTCCAAATCGAAACAAAATTGGTCCATTGTAATATGAGACAATTTAGGTCGAATGAATGACGATACAGCTACAGTAGTTTGGTTCGCGTAGTAAGCTTAGCAGTTAGGCTTTACCAGGTAGTCATTGCTATCCGTCAGGCGCTCCGTCCATATTTATACGGGTACCCTTCCTTTTTCACGTGCTTCGTCTGGTTTGGATCGATTGCTTATTTTTCTTTGATCTGATAAGTGCCGTTCTCTTTGTTATAGGTGTTTACGTCACTCTAAGCTGAAAATGCATTACTGTACTCTGTCATGCACTGTTTGTCGCATTCTGATTATCAGTGTTTGCGGCCTGTCGCCGCTCGCGGCTCGGCTTGCTTTTGTGCGCACTACCGCCGCCTACAATTAAAAAAAGAAAAAGAGAGGAATCGTCTAATTAGCAAAACAATGGCAAGAGACTGCTATTTGTTGTTACTCACTGCTGCTTTCTTTGACGATCAACAAGAACCAAATAATAGACTGCGTATGATAGAAGATGTTCTGAACGAGAGTTTAGCGAAAATTTTTCTCTGTTCGAAAATCTTTGCAGACGTCTCTTTAGTACATAACATTCTGCACAGAAATTAGTCACCTTAGATTTAAAAATCTAGTCAATTGACGTGCTTCATTTCTGACTATCACTATTAGTCATAAGAATAATACGAATATAGACATGAAATGATATGTATATTCTTCGCGTTTGCTGTTGTCTCACTCTAGTTTCGTAGTTTATTAAGCAGACAGGATTTAAATGAGATAGCAGCAAACACGAAAGAATACATGGCAAAATGTTTATATACGTATTATTCTTATGGTGAAGAGAATACTGCATGTGATTCACAATTCATAAAAGTTCCTATTAGCAACCATCTCTTCTCATAGGTAGAAAAAATTCAGAACGTAGAGTTGGCCATATTGACAAACATCACAAACAGTCTTGCCAGTCGGATTTTCGTAGTACAGTACATTGAAATGTTGCTACATTCGAAGACAAACAATACGGAATTTGTATTTACTTCGTTGGATAATGTATGAAAATGCAGTGGTCGAAACTCGTGGCGGAGAAAAAATTTCGTCTTCCACCGTTTTTTTTTTTTATTTACTGACGCAGAGGTTTTGGCGCCAGTATTTATCTTTGTGCCTGAAAAGCATGCATGTGAATCGCTACATATATTTGACGACAGAAGTTAGTTGTGGCGGCACCTACCAACATTTTTCAGAACTTCCGCTTACTTTGCACTCGATTCTAAGCCGCAGGCGGTTTTTTGGATTACAAAAACCGGAAAAAAAGTGCGGCTTAGATTCGAGTAAATACGGTAACTAAACTGTTCAATTTTGTGGAACAAATCTGCAAATTTCCTTCACAATGAACAGCTAACTGCATGTTCAAAAATGGTTCAAATGGCTCTAAGCATTATGGGACTTAACATCTGAGATCAAAGTACCCTAAACTCAGAACTACTTAAACGTAAATAACCTAAGGACATCACACACATCCATGCCCGAGGCAGGATTCATACCTGCGACCATAGCAGCCGCGTGGTTCCGGACTGAAGAGCCTAGAACCACTTGGCCACAGTGGCCGGCCTGCATGATCTAAGGTGAGTTTTTGGCTTCAAAGGACCTGATGACAAGTCATATAAAACTAAATCACAAAATAGAGAAACACAAAATTAGTTACATATCAATGTAATCTACATTTTGAACGTGACAAAAGGCAGTCATTGTAAGCAACATGTCAGAAACAAGTGAAATTTCAAACATGCTTACTTGTTCTCCACAGATCCCTGAATGCAGAGATCAAGTTCGTCTGTTAAAACACACCACCATCTTTCAAAGGTCATCACTTTCTGGAAACAGAGGAAAGATAAGTCTTAATTATTGCATAAAATATATCATCGATCTAAGTTTTATTTATACAGTGATCATTTTTTATTCATGCAATTAGTTGCACAACCAAGTTCTTTTCTTTGCTGCAGTAAACGGATGAAACAATTGTACTGAGATAATCAGTGTTGGTTTAAGGCCAAAGTGACTCAAGTGTCCATTTGCAGCACCGTTGGTGCTCGTCATGCAAAATTTGTAAACAAGGTGTCTCATTATAAGTAGCAAACATAATCAGTTTCTATGCTCACTGGATTTAGATTTATTATTAAAGGTCTTACCAAGCTATGGCAGGTAATGTACAAGGCAAGGAGTGAAAGAAAAAGGGGTGTTACAAGTGATACAAGTTGAGAAGGGGTGGGGGGTGGGTGCTAAATTTTTTTGCCACTTGTGTGGGAAAATGTTTTTGAAATAGCACTGGAGATGTTCTTGTTGTTGTGGCCTTCAGTCCTGAGACTGGTTTGATGCAGCTCTCTACGCTACTCTATCCTGTGCAAGCTTCTTCATCTCCCAGTACTGACTGCAGCCTACATCCTTCTGAATCTGTTTAGTGTATTCATCTCTTGGTCTCCCTCTACGATTTTTACCCTCCACGCTGCCCTCCAGTACTAAATTGGTGATCCCTTGATGCCTCAGAACATGTCCTACCAACCGATCACCCTCCTTCTAGTCAAGTTGTGCCACAAACTCCTCTTCTCCCCAATTCTATTCAATACCTCCTCATTACTTATGTGATCTATCCATCTAATCTTCAGCATTCTTCTGTAGCACCACATATTGAAAGCTTCTATTCTCTTCTTGTCCAAACTATTTATCGTCCATGTTTCATTTCCAAACATGGCTATACTCCATACAAATACTTTCAGAAACGAATTCCTGACACTTCAATCAATACTCAATGTTAACAAATTTCTCTTCTTCATAAACCCTTTTCTTCCCATTGCCCATGTACATTTTATATCCTCTCTACTTCAACCATCATCAGTTATTTTGCTCCCCAAATAGCAAAACTCCTTTACTACGTTAAGTGTCTCATTTCCTAATCTAATTCTCTCAGCATCACCCGACTTAATTCAACTACATTCCATTATCCTCGTTTTGCTTTTGTTGATGTTCATCTTATAACCTCCTTTCAAGACATTGTCCATTCCATTCAACTGCTCTTCCAAGTCCTTTGCTGTGTCTGACAGAATTACAATGTCATCGGCAAACCTCAAAGTTTTTATTTCTTCTCCATGGATTTTAATACCTACTCCGAACTTTTCTTTTGTTTCCTTTACTGCTTGCTCAATACACAGATTGAATAACATCGGGGAAAGGCTAAAACCCTGTCTCACTCCCTTCCCAACCACTGCTTCCCTTTCATGTCCCTTGACTCTTACAACTGCCATCTGGTTTCTGTAGAAATTGTAAATAGCCTTTCGCTCCCTGTATTTTACACCTGCTACCTTCAGAATTTGAGAGTATTCTAGTCAACATTGTCAAAAGCTTTCTTGAAGTCTACAAATACTAGAAACGTAGGTTTGCCTTCCTTAATCTATCTTCTAAGATAAGTCGTAGGGTCAGTATTGCCTCACATGTTCCAACATTTCTACGGAATCCAAACTGATATTCCCTGAGGTCGGCTTGTACCAGTTTTTCCATTTGTCTGTAAAGAATTCACGTTAGTATTTTGCAGCTGTGACTTATTAAACTGATAGTTCAGTAATTTTCACATCTGTCACCACCTGCTTCCTTTGGGATTGGAATTATTATATTCTTCTTGAAGTCTGAGGGAATTTCACCTGTCTTGTACATCTTGCTCACCAGGTGGTAGAGTTTTGTCAGGACTGGCCTTGTTTCGAATTAGGTCTTTCAGTGTTCTGTCGAACTCTGCACACAGTAACATATCTTCCATTTCATCTTCATCTATATCCTCTTCCATTTCCATAATATTGTCCTAAAGCACATCGCCCCTGCATAGACCCTCTATATACTCCTTCCACCTTCCTGCTTTCCCTCCTTAGAAATGGGTTTCCATCTGAGCTCTTGATATCCATGCAAGTGGTTCTCTTTTCTCCAAAGGTCTCTTTAATTTTCCTGCAGGCAGTATCTTACCCCTCGTGAGATAAGCCTCTACATCCTTACATTTGTCCTCTAGCCATCCCTGCTTAGCCATTTTGCACTTCCTGTCAATCTCATTTTTGAGATGTTTGTATTCCTTTTTGCCTGCTCCATTTACCGCATTTTTGTATTTTCTCCTTCCATCAATTAAATTCAGTATCTCTTCTGTTACCCAAGGACTTCTACTAGCCCTGATCTTTTTACCTACTTGATCCTCTGCTGCCTTCACTATTTAATTCCTCAAAGCTACCTATTCTTCTTCTACTGTATTTCTTTCCCTCAATCCTGTCAATTGTTCCCTTATGCTCTCGCTGAAACTCTGTACAACCTCTGGTTTAGTCAGTTTATCCAGGTCCCATCTCCTTAAATTCCCAACTTTTTGCAGTTTCTTCAGTTTTAATCTACAGTTCATAACCAATAGATTGTGGTCAGAGTCCACATCTGCCCCTGGAAATGTCTTACAATTTAAAACCTGGTTCCTAAATCTCTGTCTTACCATTATATAACCTATATGAAACCTTCTAGTATCTCCAGGCTTCTTCCATGTATACAAACTTCTTTCATGATTCTTGAACCAAATGTTAGCTATGCTCTGTGCTCTGTGCAAAATTCTACCAGATGGCTTCCTCTTTCATTTCTTAGCCCCAATCCATATTCACCTACTATGTTTCCTTCTCTTCCTTTTCCTACTGTTGAATTCCAGTCGCCTATGACTATTAATTTTTCATCTCCCTTCACTACCTGAATAATTTCTTTTATCTCATCACACATTTCTTCAATTCCTTCGTCATCTGCAGAGCTAGTTGGCATATAAACTTGTACTACTGTAGTAGGCCTGGGTCTTCATGTCTATCTTGGCCACAATAATGCGTTCACTGTGCTGTTTGTAGTGGCTTACCCGCACTCCTATTTTTTTATTCATTATTAAACCTACTCCTGTGTTACCCCTATTTGATTTTGTATTTATAACCCTGTATTCACCTTACCAAAAGTCTTGTTTCTCCTGCCACCGAATTTCAGTAATTCCCACTATATCTAACTTTAACCTATCCATTTCCCTTTTTAAATTTTCTAACCTACCTACCCAATTAATGGAACTGACATTCCATGCTCCGATCCGTAGAACGCCAGTTTTCTTTCTCCTGATAATGATGTCCTTGTGAGTAGTCCCCGCCCGGAGATCCAAATGGGGGACTATTTTACCTCCGGAATATTTTACCCAAGAGGACGCCATCATCATTTAATCATACAGTAAAGCTGCATGCCCTCGGGAAAAATTACGGCTGTAGTTTCCCCTTGGTTTCAGCCGTTCGCAGTACCACAACAGCAAGGCTGTTTTGGTTAGTGTTACAGGGTCAGATCAGCCATTAACCCTGACTGTTGCCCCTGCAACTACTGAAGAGGCTGCTGCCCCTCTTCAGGAACCACACGTTTGTCTGACCTCTCAACAGATACCCCTCCGTTGTGGTTGCACCTACGGTACTGCTATCTGTGTCGTTGAGGCATGCAAGGCTCCCCACCAATGGCAAGATCCATGGTTCATGGGAAGGAGCACTGGATGTAACACACATGAATAAACAATACTGGAGCATTATTATTTTACAATGTTTTCAGTGCACAATTGCAACCACAAAAGCAATGGGGTAAATTTTGTCTTGGTGCTATCTTACAAGATTCGGCAGTGGGTCAAGAGGCAGGAAACTGCTTGATAAACAGGAAGAAAATGATATCTAAGGCCTAAGATGTAACTTCCAAATGCTTCAAGATAATGTGACAGACTTAGTTACATTTTATATGAACAATGAATAACATTAACATGGGAAGGCTATATTGCTATTCATCATATAGAGGCAGCATTGAGTTACATTTTTTACAAACAATGAATAACATTAATATGGGAAGAATATATTGCTATTCATCACCTAGAGGCTGTGTTGAACCACAGAGAGGCAAAATGAGAAGCCTGCTAAAATATTAAATCTTTCAGACAAAGTCCTTCTTATGCATTAAAAAAAAACACACACACACACACACACACACACACACACACACACACACACACACACACACACACCTACTCACCCTAGCATAGCTCACACACACATGACCACTGTCTCAGAGCACTAGAGTCCAACTGCGACTGCGACTGCATCTGCGTCTGATGAAACAGCAATCTGCTTGGATGGGGCAGTGTATGAAGATGTAGGTAGTGGAAGGGAGAGGGTGGAGTATCAGGTTGTGGGTGGGGGATGATGCTGGTGCTGCCTGTGAGACTATCCAAGTGGGCTGCTAGGAACAGCATCAGGAAACTGTGTTGGAAGAGTGTGGAAATGGGGAGGAGGAAAGGGAGGGTACAGAAGCGGGAAAGAACTTCTAGATGCATTGACAAGATAGGTATTTCAGTGGGAGCTGGGAAGGGGGTAGGCAGGTGGAAGAATGGAAGGTGGAGGTGAGGGGGGATTCAGGAATAATGGATATATTGTAGGAAGATTTCCCTGCTTGTTGGCCTAATAGTAGTCATGCCCATGCAGAATGTGGCACAGTGGTTGTAACTAAGTTTGTAGGTCTCACAGCTGCTTACACAGGTGGTCCTGCCTTGGATGGTGTGAGAGAGGCTAGTGATGGGATTGTAGTAGGTGGTAACAGAAGGATGTATGGGACAGGTCTTGCATCTGAGTGTATTGCATAGATATGAGGCATGTACTAAGGAGTTGGGAACTTGGGTGGACTAGGGATGGACAAGTACATTTCATACATTGGGTGGGTAGTGGAATATCACTTTGGGAGGGATGTGGAGGACATTTGTGATTTCATTTTTGAATGTCTCCCGACCTGTCCTGAAATATCCTTGCTACTGTCTTCCCCAACCCTCCCATAATGATATCTTGTTGCCCACCAGTCCTAGACAATACTCTTATCCATTACTACTTCTCTCTTGCTCCTAGGCCCTTGCCTCAAGGCTCATATCCCTGCAACAGACCCAGAAGCCATATCTACTCCAGTCCTATCACTGGCATCTTTTATTTGATCAAAGACACAGCCACCTGTGAAAACAGCCATACAATCTACCAAATAAGTGGTAACATCTGTGGCACATTCTACATGGGCACGACCACTAACAAGCTATCTGTTTGCATGAAAAAGCCACTTTATAAAAAGGGAGAAAGGAATAATGTGAACAATTTTAGACTTATTTCTATGCCAACAGTGTTTGCTTAAGTTATTGAAAAGGCTGAGTATGTAAGGATAATTGATCACTGTATTTCACATAATTTGCTATTAAATGTCCAGCTCAGTTTTAGAAGTGGTTTAACAACTGAAAATGCTATATTCTCTTTTCTCTGTGAGGTACTGGATGGATTAAACATAAGACATCTAAAGCATTCAGTGTG
The DNA here is from genome assembly GCF_021461385.2 of Schistocerca piceifrons. Lineage (NCBI taxonomy): Eukaryota > Metazoa > Arthropoda > Insecta > Orthoptera > Acrididae > Schistocerca > Schistocerca piceifrons. Next base: position 123,712,801 of record NC_060148.1, on the reverse strand, counting down.
AGCGTAGGCCATGTTACACGGAGCAGACACAATGTTGTATTCAGCAGTACTGCCTGGAGCACATCAGCTCTGGGGCAGAGAGACAAATTGGCAGTCACTGAGCACAGTTTGGAAGAAAGCTGCATGTTGTATTCTGAATGAGCAAGAGTGCTTTGTAATGCAATGTAGTTTGGGACAGCATGATAAAAGAATCCATCAAATTTAGGGCTAATAACGGCCTCAGAAACAGAGATAGTGGCTATTAACAAAGTTCTGCTTTGGATCTGTTACTTGCCATAACACACTATGAGCACTCAGAGCTGAGAGATATCTGTACAATGTGCTAGTTGGTCTCTGACTGAACATGCTGGGATTCAAGTACACTCCCTCATCTGCTCCAATCTGAGCTGGGTCAAGGGCATGGACAACTCAACTCGCTGCAGTACCTGTATAAGATCAAGCAAGATGACATTTCAACACTTTACCATAAGACGATGGTAGCGACACTCATTGAACTGTCGCATCTGGAAACCCGAGAACTTTATATTAGTTCAACACACAAGAAAGATGACGATGTTTTACATATACATGTTGGCACCAATGACATTTATTTGGTTTTACTATTTTGTCATGTATTTTGTATAATATGTGGTTCTTTAATACAGGATGTCACAATCCCTTCGGGTCAAAATAATACCAACAGTAAAGGACACTAAAATGAGTATTTTGAGAAAAGAAACAAATGGTTTGAAGTGTGTATTTCAGGTAGTATAAGGTCTTGAATGTACAACATTTTTGAAGTAAATGTGTGTAAACTGCTTATGCTTAGTAGTAAAGCAACTGCCTTCAACTGACAACTGTAACACTATCTTGAAAAATAATACACTATTGCCTACACTCTGTTCACAAAGGAGTTGACTGATTGTAAAAGGTATAACATTTCTCATTACAACAAACTAAAGACGTGCATTTAATGTATGATGTTGCAGCATGCAGTGCCTAGAAAGACATACAAATGTAGCGAGAAAAGATTCATAGTACATATCTTGTCAACTGGAAAAAAATTATCATCACAGACAGAAAATTACAAGAAATTGGATTATTCATACCACAGACAGTCGGCAAATGTTCTCAACAAAGATTTGTTTACAAAGTAGAATTTGACGAGATGGTGTTCGATCCTGTGACAGGACATTAATCAAGCACTAGGGTCATTCCATTTCAAATGTATCAGATTTAAAGATGGTCCTCACTTGGCCATTTCTGAATCCAATGGCTTTTTTGGTGTAGGTTCAATGATGTCTTGGATGAACATGTACAAAGTTTCAACTTGATATTTCTTTTTGTTCCAGTTCTTCAGCTTCTCATAGACAGGGGTCTCAGTTTCCACAACCTACATGCATGCCAGAACGTTAACTGGATAACATTCATGAAAGGTGCTCTTAGCTTATAAGATCCTGCTTTTCTACACTAAACAATATTTTGTGCTGAATAAGAATACATTACTAATTACATGGAGAGCTGCATCAAACCAGTCTCAGGACTGAAGACCACAACAACAACTAATTACATCTTTAAATACAGAGTTGGCCAGAAAAATGTATACACACTTTAAGGAACCATGGTTACTGTACATGTTCAAAATGTTCACTGTTGGCGACTATGCACATAACAGAATGACGAGCAGTCGCCGCAATACATCAGTCAATGTTGCAGTGGAGATCGCTGCACATGTTGCTGTAATCTCCTGGCAAAGTACCTCCAGCATGTGTGGCTTCCTTTGATAGACGTTATCTTTCACAGTTCCCTACAAGTAAAAGTCCATAGGTGTTAGATCTGACAACTGAGGAGGGAACTTAATGGGCCTCTTCATCCAATACAATGCCCCGGAAAATTGTCATCCAGGAAAGCTCATGGGGCTAGGTGGTGCACCATCCTGTTGGTAGAAGACCTCTTCATCAGCTCTATAAAGTGCATATATATCTGGCAAAATTGATGTGCATAACATTTCCAGGTACACTTCACCAGTGACAGTAGCATCAAAGAAAAAGGGTCCTACAAAGATTCTAGATGATAGTCCACACCGCACATGAACCCCTAGTAGATTGACTGCTTTATCCACTTAAACATGCAGATTTTCTGGTGCCCAGTACACACTGTTATGCCGATTCATGGTTCCCTTAAGTTTAAATTGTGCCACATCAGTCCACACTACCTTCATCACAAATTGTTTGTCATCAGTTACCAATTGCTGATAGGTTTCAAAAAATTGCATTCAGTGACCAGGATCATCATCATTAATCATGTGCAGTAATTGTGGAGTGTCAACTTTCCATTTTGCAACTTTCAGAATTCAATGTACACTTGTACTGCTAACCCCCACTTCACGTGCACATTGCATAGCAGACTTCTGTGGAGAATTAACAAACGCCAACGAAGCAGGACTTGTAGCTGTATGCTGTCTTCCTGATCTTCCTTTGTGAATATCACAATTTGTTCCATGCAATTAAAACTTGACAATGATGCTTTTAAATGCTAGGTGGGTTGGTGGTTCAGTTTCCAACTACCGCCTCCACTGATGTCGCACTTCAAAGTTGAAAAACAATTTCACAATAAATCTTCATTGCTCGAATGTCATGTGTGCTCCAGCCATCTCATTTTATCAATACTGAGATGAAAGTGCTAACATCTGTTGAGCCAAAGAACATACTACAACACACTCGTAACTCAAATGAAACAACAATATTGATATCGCGATAGAGCCTGACAAAAGAGAGTGTAGATTTTTCTGGCAGACTCTGTACATGTGTTGACAGCTGTAAAACTTCAAAAACAGTAGAAAATTCACTTTGCGTCTATGAGAGTCCCTCTTTAATCAGCCATAATTCAAAATTTAATCAGCGGATTCAGCCAAGAATTGGTAATATGATACACAACCATGCTGTCTTCTTGTGCCTTTCTGCAATAGCCTCAGTTCCTCTCAAAGAAAATATATGCACCTGCCAGTTTAATGAAAATATTTTGGGTGCCAAATTTTGGATAATTATAGAGGTCTATATCTCAGCTGTATGTTCTTTGATATTTTTTTGTCTTGCTGTCCCTGAAAAGTGCAGAAAAATTCCAACATTTCAGGATGGACATTTGTCCTAGTTTGTACTAGTATTTTTGTGTTTTACATTTAGGAATCTTAAGTTTTTGAAGTCAAGTTTCTGTTTTAAGCAATAAAATAACTCTTTTAATTCTAACAAATACAGTGTTCAGATATACATACTAAATTGTCTGCAAAATAATAAATAAAACTAATGCATTTCAACATTTTCTGCAATTCTTTCCTTGGGAACATAAATCATTCCAGTTGACTTCATGCAGTGTGTGGCATAATGAGCAAGGTTCCCTGCAGTTTGTACACTGAAACACTTCCTGCAGCACATCTCGTACACTACCAGTTTCAGTAACAACCGAAACACACACCTCTCATTCTTTCTATTGCTTCCAACGTACTTCCTCATACATTTCACTGTCATCTGTAAGATTAATTAGCCTGGGATCACTGGCTTGTAACTTACAATTAATAGAATTTTGTGCCACACTCTTTTCTTTGCCTGTACTACAAACCAATGCTTTGATAGTATTTCGGAAATTTGGAAATTCATCACTTAAACATTTAATAAGAAACTCCATATTTGCATGGTACTTTCAGGTACAGATATTATGTGGCATTTTAGATGTCGGCACAACTTTAGTAGGTCTAGGATCAAAAAATTACGTTTTTTCACCACAGCTACAAAATGTGGAAATTCAGATTTAAAAAGTTCATATGCTTCCATTACTGTTGTCAACATTATTCACTGCTGCACCTTATACTTTTTTTGGTAATTATATCTCTATGAACCAAACAATCTCTCTTTCCTGAAAGATTTCTTGAGAATAAATTTTGGACTTGTGAAATACGTCCCTTTGTATAAATTTTACACCCACACAGTGGTATTTCCGTTCTGGAAGAAGAAGCACCTTCAGTTTCTGGATACTGTGATAACAGCTCCTTCACCACAGTGCTTCTTTTGTTGGGGCTCTTAGGCAATGCTTCTTTGTGTACTAGCTACCTTTCCTAGTGAACTTGCTGGCTTGTACGGTTGAACTAATGAGTTACTGGACTGTTCTTTCTTCCTCATTCTAAAGTGCTGTTTTTGTTCTCTCTTTTGTTTTCTTTAATTTATGAAGTGCTATATTGTCATTCACTGTTTTTCTTATCATTTGGTTTCTTTGCTTATCATGCTTCTTTTTGTTTGCTAAATGTAGCTGATATGCGTCCTCATTTTTCTTCAACTTTTCTCTGAACTTTTGGACTCTAGTCTTTGATGTCATTACTGCTATGTATTGTAATTTGAAATTTAGTTAAAAATATCTATTATTATTGTGGTGTCACCGCCAAACACCACACTTGCTAGGTGGTAGCTTAAATCGGCCGCGGTCCATTAGTACATGTCGGACCCGCGTGTCGCCACTGTCAGTAATCAGACCTAGCGCCACCACATGGCAGGTCTAGCGATACGTACTTGCGCTCGCCCCAGTTGTACGACTTTGCTAGCGACTACACTGACGAAGGCTTTATCTCATTTGCCGAGAGACAGTTAGAATAGCCTTCCGCTAAGTCCATGGCTACGACCTAGCAAGGTGCCATTAGCCTTAAAGTGCTGTACTTAAGTCTCTTTATTATCGTCAAGAGCGATGTACCAACAGGATAAATAAAGTTAAGTAATCGCTGAGCTGCATACTTTTCTTATAGCATTCATATGTATCCTGTTCCAGAATTCAGGCAAGCCGGCGTGAGTTAACGCGTGCCTATCGGCTACCTCCGAGTGGCGTGGCTGTCTTACACGCCACAACAATTATGTTGTTATTGTTGTTGTTGTTGTTGTTGTTGTTGTCTTCAGTCCTGAGACTGGTTTGATGCAGCTCTCCATGCTACTCTATCCTGTGCAAGCTTCTTCATCTCCCAGTACCTACTGCAACCTACATCTTTCTGAATCTGTTTAGTGTATTCATCTCTTGGTCTCCCTCTTATGATTTTTACCCTCCATGCTGCCAACCAATACAAAATTTGTGATCCCTTGATGCCTCAGAACATGTCCTACCAACCGATCCCTTCTTCTAATCAAGTTGTGCCACAAACTTCTCTTCTCCCCAATTCTATTCAATACCTCCTCATTAGTTATGTGATCTACCCATCTAATCTTCAGCATTCTTCTGTAGCACCACATTTCAAAAGCTTCTATTCTCTTCTTGTCTAAACTATTTATCGTCCATGTTTCACTTCCACACATGGTTACACTCCATACAAATACTTTCAGATATGACTTCCTGACACTTAAATCAATACTCGATGTTAACAAATTTCTCTTCTTCAGAAACGCTTTCCTTGCCATTTCCAGTCTACATTTTATATCCTCTTTACTTCAACCATCATCAGTTATTTTCCTCCCCAAATAGCAAAACTCCTTTACTACTTTAAGTGTCTCATTTCCTAATCTAATTCCCTCAGCATCACCCAACTTAATTTGACTACATTCCATTATATTCGTTTTGCTTTTGTTGATGTTCATCTTATATCCACCTTTCAAGACACTGTCCATTCTGTTCAACTGCTCTTCCAAGTCCTTTGCTGTCTCCGACAGAATTACAATGTCATTGGCAAACCTCAAAGTTTTTATTTCTTCTCCATGGATTTTAATACCTACTCCAAATTTTTCTTTCGTTTCCTTCACTGCTTGCTCAATATACAGGTTGAATAACATCGTGGATAGGCTACAACCCTGTCACACTCCCTTCCCAACCACTGCTTCCCTTTCATCTCCCTCGACTCTCATAACTGCCATCTGGTTTCTGTACAAATTGTAAATAGCCTTTCGCTCCCTGTATTTTACCCCTGCCACCTTCAGAATTTGAAAGAGAGTATTCCAGTCAACATTGTAAAATGCTTTGTCTAAGTCTACAAATGCTTTCCATAATCTAGCTTCTAAGATAAGTTGTAGGGTCAGTATTGCTTCACGTGTTCCAATATTTCTATGGAATCCAAACTGATCTTCCCTGAGGTCGGCTTCTACTAGTTTTTCCATTCATCTGTAAAGAATTCGCGTTAGTATTTTGCAGCTGTGACTTATTAAACTGTCTGTTCAGTAATGTTCACATCTGTCAACACCTGCTTTCTTTGGGATTGGAATTATTATATTCTTCTTGAAGTCTGAGGGTATTTCACCTGTCTCATACATCTTGTTCACCAGATGGTAGAGTTTTGTCAGGACTGGCCCTCCCAAGGGTATCAGTAGTTCTAATGGAATGTTGTTTACTCCCGGGGCCTTGTTTCGACTCAGATCTTTCAGTGCTCTGTCAAACTCTTCATGCAGTACCATATCTCCCATTTCATCTTCATCTACATTCTCTTCCATTTCCATAATATTGTCCTAAAGCACATCGCCCTTGTATAGACTCACTATATACTCCTTCCACCTTTCTGCTTTCCCTTCTTTGCTTAGAACTGGGTTCCGATCTGAGCTCTTGATATTCATACAAGTGGTTCTCTTTTCTTCAAAGGTCTCTTTAATTTTCCTGTAAGCAATATCTATCTTACCCCTCGAGAAATAAGCCTTTACATCCTTACGTTTGTCCTCTAGCCATCCCTGCTTAGCCATTTTGCACATCCTGTCGATCTCATTTTTGAGACATTTGTATTCCTTTTTGCCTGCTTCATTTACTGCATTTTTATATTTTCTCCTTTCATCAATTAAATTCAATATTTCTTCTGTTACCCAAGGAGTTCTACTAGCCCTGATCTTTTTACCTACTTGATCCTCTGCTGCCTTCACTATTTCATCCCTCAGAGCTACCCATTCTTCTTCTACTATATTTCTTTCCCCCATTCCTGTCAATTGTTCCCTTATGCTCTCCCTGAAACTCTGTATAACCTCTGGTTTAGTCAGTTTATCCAGGTCCCATCTCCTTAAATTCCCACCTTTTTGCAGTTTATTCAGTTTTAATCTACAGTTCATAACCAATAGATTGTGGTCAGAGTCCACATCAGCCCATGGAAATGTCTTACAATTTAAAACTTGGTTCCTAAATCTCTGTCTTACCATTACATAATCTATCCGAAACCTGTCAGTATCTCAAGGCTTCTTCCAAGTATACAGCCTTCTTTTATGAGTCTTGAACCAAGTATTACCTATGATTAAGTTGCGCTCTGTGCAAAATTCTACCAGGCGGCTTCCTCTTTCATTTCTTAGCCCCAATCCATATTCACGTACTACGTTTCCTTCTCTCCATTCTCCTACCACCGAATTCCAGTCACCAATCACTATTAAATTTTCATCTCCCATCACTACCTGATTAATTTCTTTGATTTCATCATACATTTCTTCAATTTCTTCGTCATCTGCAGAGCTAGTTGGCATATAAACTTGTACTACTGTAGTAGGTGTGGGCTTCATGTCTATCTTGGCCACAATAATGCGTTCACTATGCTGTTTGTAGTAGCTTACCCACACTCCTATTTTTTTTATTCATTATTAAACCTACTCCTGCGTTACCCCTATTTGATTTTGTATTTATAACCCTGTATTCACCTGACCAAAAGTCTTGTTCCTCCTGCCACCAAACTTCACTAATTCCCACTATATCTAACTTTAACCTATCCATTTCCCTTTTTAAATTTTCTAACCTACCTGCCCGATTAAGGGATCTGACATTCCATGCTCCGATCCGTAGAACGCCAGTTTTCTTTCTCCTGATAACGACGTCCTCTTGAGTAGTCGCCACCCGGAGATCCAAATGGGGGACTATTTTACCTCCGGAATATTTTACCCAAGAGGACGCCATCATCATTTAACCATACAGTAAAGCTGCATGCCCTCGGGAAAAATTATGGCTGTAGTTTCCCCTTGCTTTCAGCCGTTAGCAGTACCAGCACAGCAAGGCTGTTTTGGTTAGTGTTGCAAGGCCAGATCAGTCAATCATCCAGACTGTTGCCCCTGCAACTACTGAAAAGGCTGCTGCCCCTCTTCAGGAACCATGCATTTGTTTGGCCTCTCAACAGGTACCCCTCCGTTGTAGTTGCACCTACAGTAGGGCTATCTGTATTGCTGAGGCATGCAAGGCTCCCCACCAACGGCAAGGCCCATGGTTCATTGGGGGGGGGGGGGGGGAGGGGGGATTATTATGTTATGTGGCAAAATAAGTGCCAAAAACATGTACCTTCATTCTAAAACAATATTCCTCTTAACCCATTTTCTGACAAACCTTCAAATACTGGAGAGAATACAGTGCATAAAGTCTCACCCATAAAATGCAAATGTTATTCTTAACATACTTTAATTTTACCAGGTGGAATCCTACATGCAAACTAGCTAGCTTACACAGTGTTCTCTTGCAAAACTTAATGATGTTCTGCGTTATGCGTGGGACAATTCATATTAAATTAAAATAATTAATTTTGAAACAATACTCATATCAAATGAACTTCTAATGCACAAATCTACTTCTTTTTGACTTGGTTTTTAAGAGTCTGTCTTGTGCTCTCAAGAGTGGCCCACTGGACTACAAACGGGGTTGCAATAATACACTGTTCTAGTGTTCTGTTCAGCAGAGAAAAGGAAATAACGGATGGTCAGATTTGTGTGTTCTACAATGAATGTTTTGTAAAGGGCTAATTACAATATAAAATATGTACTTTCAGCTTTAATTTGCCCATTTTTGAAACTTATATTTCAATAAATATATTTTCAAAGAAGTGTCCCTGTTTTTCTGGACCTGTTCAGCAGTCTTTCAGTTTCAGCAGCTGACCCTTGTCTGCTTACGGCTGTAAAACCTTTTTAAAGTTGTAGCTTTTCATGAAGAGTGTACATGCTCAAAAGCAACATTAATGAGTAAATAGAAAGTAAAATGAGAGAAACCAGCTTTTAAGCCACAAAAATACAAGTGTAGTTATGTACAATAACTTCAAGCAATAAGCAGCAATAAAACAAATGAAAATCCAGAAAGACAGAACTTTAAACACAATGTATGACTGGAATAATGTGTTTGCACTTCAGACTAAATAAATTACAAATGCCGTCTTATTTAGATTCTGAACAAGTATGTTGCCTTCCTGATGCTGTTGATGGTGCTTTTGATTTTAAATATGTGATGACCCAGAATCCATTAAGTACCTTAGGTAGATGGACAATGGAAGGAACGGACATGGCCACTGGGATGCAAAAAGCTGATAAGTGCTGGAATTTCTTCACCGACTTTAAACGCTTTGACTAGGAATACTACAAAATCATTCTAACCTCTGTTTCCTCTAATATTGTTTACAACAATGGGCTTGAACCGTTGATTTTCTCTTACCCTAGCAACTCTGTGGACTTCAGCATACCTTTCTTGATCAAATTCTATTTCTTTAATTTCTTTCTCTGTAATGTAATACAAGATGATGCTTGAAATGCTGTCCTTGAATTTAAATAGATCAAGACTATAGTGTAATCTATCACTTTGTTAAAGTAATGTATTGCACAGGGTATTTAGGACTGATGAATGATGACCATCAACTACTGGAGCACATTTATTTAAAGTAGTTTGGATAGTGGGACATTCATGTTGACCACTGGGTTTTTCTGCATGTGTATGTTGACTGAATGGTAAGGTAGACTATGTTGCTACTGGACAGAGCAACACTGGAAGTGGCTTCCGTTTGGCCACACTTGCTACTCTTAATGTTTTCTCTGTGCAGCATATCTCTGTTTCAGATATGTGTCAGCCTCCTAGGATGAAGACACATGTGACAATGCAGCAGACATACACAGAACCAAGAAATGCTATAGACTGTAACTTGGTTTGTTGCAAATGATGTTGAAATATACTAGTCAAGCAAACAGAGCAGCTTGATATCTTTCCTGTGTGTAAAAAGCTATAATAATATATGTGGTTTACAGAAGAAGAAAATTCTCTTGTGTAGTAGTGTGCACAGTAGTAGTCTGTTGTTGAGTCTTCACCACTCAGCAGCATGCCAAAAAGGAGACAGTGTCAGAAATACAAGGAAAAAGGTGTTTTGACAATACTGCCCTCCTCAGAGAAAATTGTCATGTAGGTACCCAGGAAAAATTTCGTTTGTGGTGAAAGCCTCACAGAATGGCAAATCTGCAAAAATTTGTCAAGGTACTTGAAAGAAATTAGTATTTTTGTCATAATGAGTTACAGTAGAAAAGGGCACTGTCCATGACAATGTGGTCAACTGTGAAGGTTACTCAATGCAGCAATCATTAATAATACTTTATTCAAGAAAAGTTTATGAAGAACTGAGCTGTTGAGGAGAAAACTTTATAGACTTCTCAGTGATACAGAAAGAACAGAAGAAATTTAGTTGTCCATACAAGAATATTAAATTACTCAACAATAATTACAACACAGAATAGAATACATGTCTACAATCCAGAAGATCGACGATTCTAGCCGGTGGCTGTTTTCTAGTCTTCAGTTCCTTGTCATCACACACCAGTTACACTGGTGGCATATCAAACACCAGAGTTGGCCACTGCTGCAGCAATTTCTATTGTAGCCTTCCCACCATGACGGTCCCACTTCGCACTGGCAGTTCGCCATGCCTAGTGCCACTGAAAGTCGTAAGTGAGCTGTATTTGAATCAAAATAACATGCCTTCAAATGGTACTATGTGTTGTGAGAAATTTGAAGTCAGTGGCTGGCCAAAAAATTGTGTGTTATTGGGCTTAAAATACTGAGTCAACAGACAACTCATTAGCGTTTTTACATTACTAAATTTTAGACAACAAATGAAACTAACTTGCTAACATTTTACCCACTTTACAAGGGTAGTTAAGTACTAAGATAAACCAACTATGTGATCTTGTAAGAAATGCTGGTTTTAAACAATTAAAGGAGGTAGGTCAGAATGTAAAACATATATGAAAGAATTAACTAAACAAATGTTTACAAGAGTAAATGAACAATTCTTAAGAAACCCAAATGTGGTTACATGTGTTAGAGCAGGGTAAAAATTTGGACATAACAGCTTTACCAGGCTCCACTTTTAGAACTTTGGAGGCAAGAGTAAGTGAATTAATTACTCAAATGGTACAAGAAACAACAGATTTATGTCAGTACACTATGGCTCACAGTTGATTTAGGAAAAACAGAAGAGGAACTAGGTAAGCTCTGGGATGGACTCAATAAAACCAGAGATAAATTAAGTAAATGGAAATTCACCAGAACTATCAGACGAATTAAATTTAGATGGAGAAGATTTAAGACTTATTTACGCTCTCAACCTAGGAGGTGGTACTAGTATTTCATCTGGAGGGCATCATAAAACACTACTGACACAATGTCTCTCACATGGCCTGGTGTAGTATTATTTAGTTAATAAGAGTATACAAGGATTTTATTTACACTGGTATTAATTATAGCCACATCACTTATTTATTTATCTGTTATTTAAAAATACCAGGTGACAAGAAAAGTGGAACTCAGAATATTAGGGACAGATTAACAAACTATGCAAGGAAGAGATTGCACCAATAATAATCAAGACCCTCTTCAACAGAAAAGGATGCCTCTACAATATTGACACTGTAAAGAAGAATATTACATAAAAGCGAAGTACTAAGCTAGATGAACTACTGCTTGTCACATTCTGGGATACTTATATACCCTACAGATATTGCAAGTATCTTCAGATTTCATACAAATAGTAGCTCGAGTAGCATTTTCTGGTCTCAAATAGATTACTAATTGGTATGAAGATCATTAGACCACTTGCTGTACTTGATGTTTTCCCTGTGCAGCAGATTCCCACCTCAGAGTTGTGACTGGCTCCTTGGAAGAAGACATTCTTGACAGTGCTTAAAAAAGTCACAGAACAAAAGAAACATGAGAGTAGGGTGTGTTCTAATCTGTAACTCTGTTCATTGCAAATGTTGTCAAAATGTGATTATCAAGCAGACAGAATTGTTTGAAGTCTTTCTTGTGTGTAAAAAGCATTACAATATTTCAATATTTCTTGTTTGCAAAAGAAGAAATTTCTCTCATTCAGTAGGGTGCACAGAAGCAGCCTGCTGTACAGTTTCCAGCACTCAGCAAAAATGAAAAGTCAGTGATATGAGGCATACACGGTATACTCAGATGTCAATTTGGGGATGGGGGGTGGGTGGGGGGGGGAGAGGGAGGGAGGGGGGGAGGGAGGGAGGGAGGGAGGGAGAGGGAGAGAGAGAGGGAGAGAGAGAGGGAGAGGGGGAGAGAGAGAGAGAGAGAGAGAGAGAGAGAGAGAGAGAGAGAGAGAGAGAGAGAGAGAGAGAGAGAGAGGGGGGGGGGGGGGAGGGGGACAGGGGGAGCGGGAGAGAGAGAGAGAGAGAGAGAGAGAGAGAGAGAGAGAGAGAGAGAGAGAGAGAGAGAGAGAGAGAAAATGGTGGCTTGTCTGACCATGACTTTTTTTATTTATTTTCTTTTTTAAAGAACCAGTTTCTCTACAAACTCTTCTACAGTTGATTGATGCATCGCTAGAACATTCTTATCAGTATAAACCCCTGTTTGTACTGTATAATTTCTTCTGGGTCATATGCTTTTAAAAACACGTACTGAATAAGATTCTAGCTCAGGTTATCCAGGACATGATTCTCAATATTGGAGCATGCATTCTTTGATTCCAAATGGCACACAGTTTTTTTTGATTAATTCCTCATAGTTACCATCCTTGATAGCTGCTGCAGCCAACACCACTTGGCCATTTTTATGTATTACACATGCATGAACTGAGTGTACCAGCCAGCATTAGGGAGAAAATAAAAATGGGTTTAAAAAATGAAAGAAAAGTAGTTGCAATTGGATTTTATTGCTTTCTTTTCAGATTTATGATTACACAATTCAATATAAATGCCTATTACTACTCTATTCAAAACAATAACCCATTCTTACAACTACTTTATTAGTGCCTCTTTTCATGCCCTGCCAGCAATGCACCTGAAAGAATCTTGCCCATCTGCCAGTTCATTTGGGCACAATTAATAAAAAATTTAGGAGACAAAATAACTGAGAAATTGGTGAAGATCTACAAATTTCTGTATGCTTCCAAAAAGTAGTTAACTGTACTTTACTCTCATTACAATTCTACATCAAGTTAGTTTCTTTTTGCTGGGAGTGTAAATGTTATTTTAGTTGCATTTCTTAAATTGCAAGAAAAGTTAAAACACAATATTAATAAAATAAATTCTTCTGACACTACATATTTGCCTTCAGTAAATATGATGGCTCTCTTTAGTTCGTGTAAGGCTAACTATCTAACATTTTGATGTTAATTAAATTTTCATATTAGATACAGTTGGGTTTTATTGATTTTTTTACAATGGGTTTAAAAACGCAACCTTTTTGGGTAAGGTTAAATTACAACAACTCTGATACCAGCAGCACTACTTTGGCCTGAGTTCACAAAATTTTGAGAAGACCAATTCCAGAACAATATATGTCTAAAAGTCATAAAAACACCAAAACATCAGGAATCCAATATATTTACTCAGAATATGAACAAGACAGTAATAGCAATTTATTCATTCTGATGTGAAGAAGAATTATTCCAGTTGTGTTTAGAGTTCTAACATTCTGGATTTTCATTTGTTTTATTGCTGCTTATTGCTTGAAGTTGATTTGTACATAACTACATTTGTATTTTTATGGGCAGAAAAAAGCTTTCACTGATTTATCTTCCTGTTTATTCATTAATATCACGTTTGAGCATAAAAATGTGTGTGAAAAGTAAAAACTGTGAGCAATTGTTTTTTCAGTCATAAGCAGGCAAGAATCAAAAATTAAAACTACAGCACCTCTGAAGTTGAAAGACTTCTCTTTTTAGATACAGAAAGATTATAAAGATTAAAGAACATACAGTTGAGATATGGACTCCCAAAACTACACAAATTTGGCACCCAAAACATTTTCACCAAATTGGTAGGAGCATATAATTTGACAGAAAAGGCCCAAGGCTATCGAACAAAAAGCACAAGAAGACAGCACAGTTGTTGGCCAAATCTGTTGATTAAATTGTGAATTGTGACTGGTTAACGATGGGCTCTCAAAGTCACACAGTTAATTTTCTATCATTTTTGTGGTCTTACGGCTGTTACAGTTTGCATTTAAAAATGTCAGCAATAATATCTTCTAATTCAGCACAAAAAGTTGTTTAAGTGTACAAAAGCAAGGGCTTGTAAACTGAAAGTACCTTTCACAAAAGTTATCCAAAGTTCACACTTTGGCACATGTGTAGGTGGTGCAAACTCGGGACCCCTATTCACGAGAGGCTATAGAAAGGAACCAAAGGAGATATGGAGCTGAATCTTAGTACATATCCATTCAAGACATTGTGGAACCTTCCAATAAAATTTCATTATATTCAGAAATGGTCCAGCAGAGACTCCCGTTACTTGAAATGGAATGAGCCAATTTTGAAACTGTCCATGTACTCCACACCCTAACAAGGACTGTACAGGTGGAGCAGAAAGTGCACTGCAGTCATAAACAATATTCTTTATTTATTCAGAAACGTATTTCGTTAGAAGTGATTTTAAGGTGGGAATCAGTTTTTAAACACCAGACTGTGCTTCTCTCTGTGTATGTGAGTTCGGAGGAATGATGGTGAGACAAGAATTGAGGTTACAGGATGATTCAGGAAGTGGGGTGGGGGGAGTGAAGGTGGAGGGGAGGGATGTATTGTAGGATCACAGTTAGATGGAAGAGTATACCAAGTAAGGCTGGGTTCAGTACTAGTTTTGAGTTGGTAGCAAAAAAGTGTTTCCACTTTAGGGAGGAGAGTAGGTCTTTAACAAGCTCAGAATGACTGAATTTGTGAATGTGGCAAAAGACAAGCCCCTTTGAAATGAGGCTTTTGGAGGAGAGGTTCACTACCGTGTTACAGGACTGTTTAGGCCCTGGGTTCGGTAGGATGGTGGGTGGGAGCTTGTGAGATTGTAGCATATGTAGTTCTGCAAGATGGGGTCAGGCATCTATTAACTGATGTAAAGGAGGTTTGACAGAGGTTTTTGTAGTGGTGCTGGATTGTGGTAGTCCAATATAAGTGTACAAAGTGAATAGACTTTACAGTTTTTAAGGTGGCACTGTGCATGCTGCTCTTGTTCCTGCAGTACATGGGTTTCAAATTTGGCAATGTGATGTGGTAATTGGTACAGCGGTGGAAATATTTTACAGGCAGTGCTGAGGCAGTGACGAAATGTTTAGGACTCAATTATATATTGTGTAGGGCTAAGTTGGTGAGAGCTGTGGAATGACAGAATTATAACATAGAATCACTGTGGAAAGCTATTTGGGAGCAATTCCACAAACTAAGCAGCAACACAGAAACAGTTATGTGGGACTGGGTTCTGTATAGGGGTAGGGAAACTTTTCTGTATTTACACAGATGGAAGGAACAAAAATCGATTGTGGAGAAATAAAAAATAGTAACAGAGCATTAAAACATATGGGAATATTCTGAAAAATTGGAAAAAGACAAAACCAGATGAAGTATAGTGAAGGAAGGATGAAGCTACATGAAGCACAGTAGCAAGACATCAAGATGTAAATAAGACCAATAAGAAAACTGGACGAGATTAAAATGAAGACAGGAATAGAAATAAATAATAATACAATGACAGTGTGAGATGCATGTTGGTATGTAGGTATGAGTGAAGCAGGCAGCAGTTCTAAATGGGTTGGGCATGGTCAGCATGGTGTGTGCACAAATATTGGGAAGAGAGGGTAAGTGGTCCGTTAAGAAGTCAGCAACACAAAATGCGAGACCCCTTGCCTTTTCGTTATGATGCACTGTAAAGCCTGTCACACAGCATAAAAGGTAAGAAGACACAGTGCTGCCAATGTACTACCAATTCACACGGGTCCATACTGTACCCTATAGCAAACAAAAAGTGAGATATCAACTGACCTGAGTTAGGAGTTAACATAAGACTAATTTCAATTAAAATCAGTGCCTTAATAGAAAGGTTCATTTTCTTCTACCATAAAACAAAGAATGAAAATAGTCATCTACAAGCATCACAACAGTACAAATATTCCTCAGGATGGATGTATTTATGTGTTACATAATGTGGAATTCATAAACTGATTTAGTAACTGATTTGAAGTTTTATTTTTCCCAGAGCATTTTAATGCACTGGAGGCCACTGGCGCCAATCATTTTTGGACTGGTTGCATACCAGTCTCTGCCCACCAGGTCTGTTGGGTGCTACGAAGGTCACAACTGTTGCTGTGGCAGAACACTGGCATTTCCTTGAAAGTGAAGGTTTCATTCTTATTTTTGCCCCCGCTAGTTTCAACACTATCTGATTTTTAACAATTAAAATCTTAATTTCAATATAAGATGAATAAAAGCCAGTTGTCATGCCATTTCCTTTTTTCATTTATTATTAATACAACAACATACTAGTCATCGTACAGAGCAACAAGTTAAGTCTTTATGAATTTCCTTCTTTCCCTTGTAGTACATTTACTAAATTTAGCATATGCTGCTCTGTTTAAGAGTTTTAATTTCACATTTTTGTAAGGAAAAAATCCTTCAGCCTGTAGCGCAGAATTGCTTACTGAACAGCTAGCTAATTAATGCATCAATACCCATTTGTGACACATCAGGAGGGTAACAAGTTGTGTATATGGGCTTCTATCTGCTTTTATAGTTTGCTTCTCAGTTGGTATAACTAGGATGGTTAGGGTGTGTGCATCCTGTATGTGGATGCACGAGGAGTTGGCTGTGGTCCGCGAACAGCTTGAGGTGCTTCTGGCTGCGATTAGTGACCTTCAGACTGCTGCCTCAGGGTACAGTGGTAGTGGAGAATCTGGCGTGTTGTATGGGACACTTGTTTTGCCCGTGGGCTCTGCTAACCAGGCACCTCCTAGTGTACATGATGCGGTGGATTCACCCTCACCGCAGGTTGAGTATAGGGAGGTAATGCATTTACATCAGTCAAGGTGGAGAGCCAATGAGGAGACTGGTCGCTTGGCCTCGCCTATTCACCTATTCGCCCTTTAAGTAAATATGTGGCTGCTGCTTCAGTAGGATCTGGGCAGGGGTTTACTAGTTATTGGGAACTCCAAAATTAGGTGTGTTGTGGAGCCCTTAGACAGACACTGTTCAGGGCTGGAAAGAAAGACAATGTGCATTCGGTAGTCTCTCGTTGAGCCTCATCCGAGATGTGGAGGCAGCTCTGTCTGCAGCTATCGAGCATGCAGGGTGCAGTAGTCTGCAAGTTGTGGCTCAGATCAGCATCAATGATTTCTGTCGCCATCCTCAGTTCATACAGGTGGCAGGGGAGGGGTGGGGGGGAGGGGGAGGGGGGAGGAGGGTGGGAGGAGGAGGAGGAAGTGGTGGTGGTGAAGACTGCTAGCCTCGGTGTGGGGTGCAGGCAGAGCTTGCAATTTGCAGCATTGTTCCCAGGGGTGATTGGGTCCTTTGGTTTGGAGCCGAGTGAAGGGTCTCAACCAAAGGCTTCATTGACTCTGTGATTGTCTTGGCTGCAGATTTCTAGACCTGCATTATCTGGTGGGGATTTGTAAGATTCCCCTTGTCAGGTCGGGGGTGGACGACATGAAGGAAGCAGAGTGCTTATGAAGTGCACATGAGTGTTTTTTAAACTAGACAGTAGTTTGAAATACTCTGAAGAACACTCACCAGTCAATACACAGCAAAGGATGTCAGACCACTTTAGGTCTAAAGAAACTTCGTCTGTCAAAATTTTATCAGTAAACTGTCAAAGAATTCATAACAAAATTTCTTGAATTTCCTGTCCTACAGGAAAGCTCTCATGCTCAAAGTATTCTTGAGACCAACAGCTCACTGCAACCTAAACTGGAAAGATCTGAGAGATTTAGAAAGTCAGGGAACATATGTCGTAAAGACAGATTAGATGCCATAGCAAGGGGAGTGTTTATTGCAGCTGACAAAAATATTACCTCTGTTGAGGTTGAAGTGGAATGCAACAGTGAAGTTATCTGGTCCTGTATAACACATGGATGTTTTTAGAGGCGACTCAATTCCACTGTGACAGTTTTAAGTCTTCAAAGAAAGTCCACAGTCAATTGCGCATAAATTCCCAGACCATGCAATACTAGTTGGAGATGATTTTCACCTATTGAGTATAGACTGGTATATCTATGGATTCATTGAAGAGGATACTCACAATCAGATGGCCAAAATAATTTTGAAAACATTTTCTGAAAACTCTTTTGAGCAGTTAGCTTGGCAGCCCATACACAATGGAAATATCTTAGATCTGGTAGCTACAAACATGCCAGAGCTTACTGACAATATCAGTATAGAAATGGGGATTAGCAATCATAACTAGCAATTAACCATGGTTATGAAAGATATTACATCAAGTAAGAAGGCTAGGAGAGTGTTTCTTGTAGATAAGAGTAGATAAGCAGTTGTTAGCATCTCACTTAGCCAGTGAAGTAACGTCACTTAGTTCCAGTAAGATGCATGTAGAGGAGTTACAGGTAAAGTTTAAACTGATTGTAAATCACGGTCTGGAGAGTTATGCACCTTGTAAGTGGATAAAGGACGGAAAAGACTCACCATGGTTTAATGATATTTGGAAGATGCTGAGGAAGCAGAGGTTATTGCACCCTCAGTTCGAAGGAGACCGCAAAAATGACAACAAGAAAAGATTAATAGAGATTCGTATGTTTGTGAAAAGATCTATGCGTAAAGCATACAACAACTACCACTGTGATACCTTAGCAAAATATCTTGCAGAGAACCTGAGAAAATTCTGGTCCTATGTAAAATCCCTAAGTGCATCTTACACTTCTGCTCAGTCCCTTGTTGAACAGTCAGGTGTGGCAGTTGAAGACAGCAAAACGAAAGCCAAAGTTTTAAATTTCACATTCAAGAAATCATTCACACAGCAAAATCATACAAATATACAGTCATCTGACCATCGCACAGGCTCCTGGCACAGAGAAACAATTGAAAGATTTAAAAGCAAATAAGGCACTAGGTCCGGATGAACTCCCAATTTGGTTTTACAAAGAATACTCCACGGCATTATCCCTTATTTAGCTTGCATTTATTGCGAATCTCTCATCCAGCACAAAGTCCC
Organism: Schistocerca piceifrons; assembly: GCF_021461385.2. Taxonomy (NCBI): domain Eukaryota; kingdom Metazoa; phylum Arthropoda; class Insecta; order Orthoptera; family Acrididae; genus Schistocerca; species Schistocerca piceifrons. The sequence goes on along the minus strand of NC_060148.1, from coordinate 123,693,680 downwards.
AAGTGGCAGGAGGGTAAAGGAACACGCCTGCAAAATTACAGACAAATATCAGTAACTTCAGTTTGTTGCAGAATCCTTGAACATATTCCCAGTCTGAATATAATAAATTTTCTTGAGACTGAGAAGATAATGTCTACAAATCAGATTGAGAGGGCACTGCTCGTGTGAAACTCAGATCAACCTTTTCTCACATGATATAGTGTGAACTACATGTGAAGGGCAACAGGCAGAGTCCATAGATTTCTGGAACGCATTTGACATGGTGCCCCACTGCAGGCTCTGAATGAAGGTATGAGCATATGGAATAAGTTCACAGATATGTGAATGCCTCGAAGACTTCTTAAGTAATAGAACCCAGTATCAGGGACAATGGTATTGTCAGGAGTGCTCCAGGTACGTGTGATAAGATCACTGTTGTTCTCTATATACTGATAAATGATTTAGAGGACAGGATGGGCAGCAATCTGGGGTTGTTTGCTGATGATGCTGTGGCACATGGTACTGTACTAATTAAAAGTTATCAACTGAAAACTTCACTATTATACGAGATAGGAAATTTAGAATGAGCTGATCGATATAATCTGAAGCAGTGACACCACTCACCGGAAAGCACTCATTCCATTCTCTGTGAGAAGATATTTTGATTCACTGGAAAATAATTCAATTAAAATATATACATACTTAAAGTTTGGAACCAGGCACACTATTATCTTTTGTGTCATAATATCTGTTTACTTCTGAAGTTCACCTATGCATTTTCATAGACATTATTTTTATGGACTGAATGGCATCCTTTATTAATCTGTAAAGTCATTAATTAAAAACTTAATAAAATTAACATAATGCATTATACATTTAAATATGACTGCCAAACTTTTAGCTGGGGTGTTCCTAACATGGATGAATAAAGTGGTTGCATGAATTTTTCTAATGTAATAACCCACAACATATTTCATAAACCCAATTTTGGCCTGAGTATACAGCCCATCCAATGCAGTAAAACTTAACCTAGTCGTTTTCAAATAATTACAGGATTCCGAAAGCAGCAAAAGCAGCAAAAATCTTTACACCACCCTTTATAAGACCAATCCGACCCAAAGTATTCAGTCAGTGGCAATCTCTCACATGATTAACATATCAGCATTCACATTATCAAAAGTCAGTCCACCCAACATCTTCATTAACATCTTCCTTTTCTTTTTCTACAGTCTTTGCAGTGACATGCATTACCTTTAACTTTTTGGAAACATTCAGTAGGCAGCATATGGGTTGTGTAATTGTGTCAACATTATGAAAGACAGTGTCCATGGGTTACATTCCTGGAAACCGGATGTATCAGCACCAGGAATACTGTGGTTATGTTAATATGTCACTCTTCATCTGATGAAGGTGCTCTCTGTTTAAATCAACACTGTCACACTACTATTTCAGATTGTGGTTTTTTTTACTGGTAATAAACATTTATCAAAGATCTGAGAGTGGTCATCAATTTGACTTCAAGGAATAGATACTCAAAATAAATTATAGTATTTATTTTGGCATACATTACAGGACAACTTTACACAGAACTGGTTTTCAGCAATAGTGCGATCTTCTGTCAATGCGAGAGCAAATGCAGAATACAAAGTTGCAGCTAAGCAATGTCCCCAGATGGTTGTCACAGCAATCAGAAACTGTGTCACAAACAAAATTTAGTTTCTGTGTCATTATCAAAAAATAGGAAATGCAAGTCATTATCCATTTCTGAGCAGATGGCTTCAAGCATTTCTTTTTGTGCTATACAGTTCTGTTTCTTTTATTTCTAATCACATTTTTTCAAGATTCTAAACAATACATGATCACAATAATATCTTTGTAGAATTTGCTTTCAATTCAGCACAGTAAGGTCATAAACGCATTTTTCTTTTTAGTAGCATACACACAGTGAGCAATATGTGGAAATACAACATAAGAATGATAACGACAGGACATGAACAACTGACTTTTGCTTTTGTTGATCTATGTTGTTACCTGGTCAAAAACTGTGCTCTGAGTTGTTGCTTCAAATTGTTGTGTGTGTTTGTATTACATCTGAACATTCTATCATATAATTATCTTTAATTATTTTGATAAAACTTTATTTTTTTATCACTTAGCTGCAGCAGTAAAGGTTCACTATTCACTGTCAACATTTTTGGTTGTTGGTATGAATGTACGGGGACTATAAACAGAAAGCACGAATGACGCGACAGCTAGCTTATTTTCATCTTACATTTAAATTAATATTTTAATTGTTATGTCTACCACAGTTTTGAAACTAGCAGAGGTGAAAAACAGAATGAAATCTTCACCTCTCAAGAAAACAATCAGTGTTACGCCCACCAAACAGTAGCCACTTCCCTGGCACCTGGCAGGGCCGATGGGTGAACACTGTCACACAGCCGGTACGAGAATGGTTGGCCTCAGAGGCACCTAGTACTTTGTAATAAAGGGTGTAAAGCAGGATCACGCTAGTCTAGCCCATCAACACAGAAATGCTGTTATTACTAGACCAAATGGTTAGTGGTTTTTGTTTTACTTAAATGTTTGCAGCTGGAAACAATAGGAAAAAATTATATGGATCTTAGTGCAGCTACAAAGACTACATTAATACACAACATTGTTCGCATATAGACATAACATCATGTTAATACAGATAAACAAATATGCTTTCAGTTTTTGTCTTATCCTTGTCTGGAGATGTGATTATCAGCTCATTAGTGATTCACTGAACATCCCTCTGAAAAGTCTAATACATTCGAACTGTGGCATCTCAACTCTTGTTTGTATTATCTCCATTCACTAATACTACTTTGACACGTGTGTAGAAATGCAAGTGTCAGTTGTCAAAAGCTTAAAATGCTATAGGAGGGAAAAATAAAATTGCAGATCAGTTACTAAATCCATTTACAACTCCACATCATGTCATACAAAGATGTGCACATCACGAGCAATGTTTTTACTGGCTGTGATTCTTGTGAATTGCTCTTTTCCTTCCTTGTTTTATGGTGTAGACATATAGTTGTAAAAATATAGTACGTTGACAGCACTGTCTCTCCTTTCCTGTTATGCTGTGTGACACTTTACAGTTCAGCATATCAAAAGGCAAGGGATCTTGTAACTTATGTCACTGAATATGTGAGAATATATGTGTGGTGCAGGCAGGAGCAGGAAAATACAATGATGGTGAAGAGAAGTGGTGAGATTAATTTGAAGATCCAGAAATAAACCTATCAGTCTTAGCATGCGGAGATAATAGTTGCTTTCGTGGTGTGTGTGTGTGTGTGTGTAATTTAATTTAGTATTACATACATGTCAATCAAAAACAAATATAAAATTAGACTTTATTACAAATCATATAACACTGTTCCCTGATTACACAAACTTTGCATTGGATTTCTCAAATTTAAAGAACTTTTTTTATGAATTATAGAACATAGAATGTATTATTAATCATGCACAAACAAAACCAGAAAGACATAACTTGAACAAATCAAACTACATTCCAAATTTTTCTGCCTTAAAAATTAAGACAATAACATGATTATTACACAAAATTTTCTTCTTCTTACTTTCAAATAACGTGTTATTATCTCTTAGGAATCTTTATTACTTCCAAGCAAGTTAAAAGATTTCAGTGCTAGTTCTATTTCACACATTTCTGTACTACAGAAAAATTCATCAGATCATAATGTGGGTCACATTTTCTTCTTATATTATGGTTGTGGTACATTTGATTGTGAGAAAGTTATGATTGAAGAGAGAGAATGTTTGGTTGTGGTCAATGTCCCCACTTTCTTAAAAAGGCTAAGACAGGAGATTTCTTGGGTGATGAGACACATGTAACTCTTTAATAATCTCATTTTGGGTGTAGACATTTTTCATTGCCCGTTAACTGCCTTAGAAAACATTCACAAATCCACAAGTGAATGAAAATATTTCATTCATATTAGGAATTATTCTGATGGCGAGTGCTGCAGACCACATACTTTTAATTTTCTAAATTAGGAGCATGTGCAACTCCCAATTTTGCTACAATCAACACAACACATCACTGTTATCCACCTATACTATACGGCTTGATGATGGCATCCCCTTGGGGGCAATATTCTGGAGGAGAAATGCTTTCCCTTTTGGATTTCCCAGTTGGTAAATACTAAGGAGGAGGTCACCAGAAAAACATTTCAATTTTGTAATGGAGGGAAGTTGGAGGGGAGGGGGCAGGGGTAACATTATAAAGGGAGAACAAGTTTTGACAACAGCATGCAGAGCCAAATGGATGTAGACTGCAGTAGTTATACGAAGACAAAAAGATCTGTACAAAAAACAAGAAGAGCTGCATCAAATAAGTCTTAGCCTTCAAAATAACCACTGTTGGCTACAACACACTTCTGACATCAGTTGTAAAGCTGTTGGAAACTGTCAACAAATTTTCTTGTGCAATCGCTCAAAGCACTGTGGTTACACACCGTTGCATATCTGTGGCATAGCAGGTGATGAGACCTGGTGCTACCAATAAGATCCTGAGACCGAGTGACAGTCAGTGGCACAATGTTTGTTGTCTTCCCCGCCTCCCAAAAGGAGTCTTCTGTCAAAATCCAAGATAAAAGGATGTCGATTGCTTTTTTCAAAAGCAAAGTCTCGATCTATCATGAATTTCTATCTGAGGGAGGTGAGGGAAATGCCTGTCGCTCAGTCTACGGATCGTACTGGTAGCACACGGTCTCACCTCCTGTAATAATGTGGTAAATCCAACAACGCATGACCACGTTACTTAAAACTATTCCACAAGTAGTGTTTATGAACAGTTTTCAATAGCTTTACAATTAGTGTCACAAATGTGTTGTAGCTAATGGTGATTACTTTGTAACTCTCATTTTCTTTATTTTCTGACACTATTCATCGAACTTATTGGATGCACCTTGTATATTTCAGAGTATAATAGCACACTGTAATGTTCTTGTGTTTGAAAAGATGGTTTATGCCACCTTACCTTATGTAAACTGCCTTTCAAAAGAGCTGCCCTGTCTTTCATTTTCTTGTACTTCTCAACAAATCCTTCAATCTGCCACTAGAACAAAACAAGAAAGAAAATTGTTGTGAACAAAACCACAGGAATTTGCCCACGTATTCTATCTACAGTAAAATTAACTTGAGGAAGCTGCTTGGTCCAAAACTACTTGTAACCACCTGTCAAAAGCCCAAATAGCCATCTTTCACAGTGAGGACATGCATGGAGAGTGTCAGTGAGGTTGCAGAAGGTACCAACAGGGATGTGGACCCACTCCAGTTCCACTATCATGGCCAAGTGTGCTATGTTTCACAGCTGAGGGCCAAAGATTCGTGGCACAAACAGTATCAAAGTAGTCACCGCATATTCTCAACTGGGTTTTGAATTCAGCCTTAGGGTAGAGGAGGGGGCAGGGAGGGGGTGGGGGGAGGCAGGGGAGCATGAGCACAGTGAACTCGCTCTGGTGCTCATGGTACCACACATTACACTACGAAGTGTGTGACATACTCCATTGTTCTGCTGGTAGACGCTAACTTGCCAAGGGAAAATAAATTGCACGTATCTACATCTACATCCATACTCCGCAAGCCACCTGACGGTGTGTGGCGGAGGGTACCTTGAGTACCTCTATCGGTTCTCCCTTCTATTCCAGGTGGTGAGTGGATGTGGTCCTCAAGGATTGATGCTTACTTGTGTTGAACCACTGTGCTTTCCAGAATGATGAGATCACCCAGGGAAGACCACAAAAATATTCACAACACCATAAACCCCCTCCACCGGCCTGAACCCTTCAACAATTGTTGCAGTGACATACATGCCAAAAGCCGTCCGTATGATGGAGCATAAAACACGATTCATTTGAAAAGGCCATCTTTTGCCACTCAGTAGCATGCAAATTCCTGCCTTTCTCGATGATGGACAGCAGCCAGAATACGTACATGAACCAAACCATTGCTGCAGAGGCCCATATGCATCAACATTTGTTGAACGGTCCTTGAGGAGACACAGTTGGTAGCCCCTTGGTTCATCTGGCCGGTCAGTTGCTCAACAGTTGCATATTCATTCACCAACACATATCTTTGCACCACAGTTGCCTGCATGCCAGTTTTCGATAGCACTAATTCGCCATGCACAGTATACTTTCACCACGGTGGCATGAAACAGTTTACAATCTTAGCCTTTTTGGAAATGCTTCCACACTTGGCCTGAAAACCAATGATGTCCGATAAATCGCTCTGTTTCAGCATTACGACAACATCTGCACTGTTTTCTGCATCACTCCTCGACTCACTTTATATATACTCCAATGCTAATGCTCGCATCTGCCGTCTGTGAGCTGTTACTGCATGTTGATATAAAACATAGGCAGTGCTCACCTTAATGTGACTGAACTGTGTATAAAATTACAAAGAGACAGATCGGGTGGGCAGTACTTACCTTTAGAAAGTGGAATTTCAAGTACTGCTGATGGACACTTGTAAGTGTATGGGGCAGGAAAAAAAAAAAATTCGAATTCATTAGTTTCCTGATGTCTGAGGGACCTCTTCCAATCATCCCCAAGCTATCAATCTTTCCTCCCTGGGAAACAAACAAAGTTATGAGATATCCGCCTTCCTCATTCCCCCTCATTTTGTGTGTGACAATCAGCAGCACTGGCAATTTCACCTCCTAAATATAAGTAGTGGTCGGCCATAGTGTATCACCGGAATTAAATACTTTCCTGCTAGCAAAAATTACACCCCATACAGAATTGCAGTCAAATAAAATTAGATATAATTTTTATTTACCAAGCAGCTGTAGATACAGGCATACACAGTGAAGTATAACAGCGCCATTTTTCAGGTTCTTTCCAATGAAGAAAGTACAGAAGTAGGAATAGTAACTGAAATTAAATGGAAAGAATGAAAGGAAAAACAAGTGCTCTTACTGTGTTGTTCACCTCCTCCTTGCTCCAGGAACTCTTGAGAACTTTTTCTATTTAATCTCAGTATGCACTGTTTCATCCAACCTGTCTTCTCTTTTCAAATAATGGAAAATCCAGGATGGAATATAACAATATTATGGAAATGAAAGTCACCACTCACCGTATGGTGGAGATGCTGAGTCATAGATAGGCACAATAAAAAGACTGTCACAAATAAGAAGCTTCTGGCCAGTAAGGCCTTACTGGCCAAAACCTTCTTGTTTGTGACAGGCTTTTAGTTGTGCCTATCTATGACTTAGCATCTCTGCTTTATAGGGAGTGGTAACTTTCCTTTTCATAATATTGTTACTTTCTTCTCTTTTGGCAGATTAATATAACTCCAGTTTCAAAAAAAATTATGTTTTCCTTGACTAGGTTTTCCTCGTCTGTGTGAATGTCTTCCTTGATGGTTGGTAAGCAGTTTCTATCAATATTTGATATAACACAGGAGATTTCAAAATACAGGGTGTACATAAAGTCTAGGAACAGTTTCAATTATTTATTGCACAGAAACCAAGCACTGTACAGATATCACACACATGTCATTTTGAAGGGAAACACTGAAAGTTTCTTTTTTTCCTCCTATGTTTAGAACCAAGTACGGTAAGAAGCCAACAACAAGAAAGGCCATGTACCACTGCCACAACAAATTCGTTATGACAGGTAGCTTGTGCCTGGTGAAGAGAAGCGGACATCCTAGTGTGAGTGCAGTGAATGTAGAGCACTTATGAGAGACATTCATAAGGAGTCCAAGGAAATTGGCGCATCGTGCATCCTGTGAACTGGAAATGACTCCAATGACAGTGTGGAAAGTTCTGCTACAGAAGCTGTCTATGAAACCATTAAAATTGGAGCTAGTGCAGAAGCTCAATGGCAACGATAAAGACAAGCATTCTGAGATTTGTTCACAGTTGTAACAACTGAATGAGGATGGGTATGGCATTGTTGAACACTTAATTTTTAGTGACCAAGTCACTTTTCACAGTACTGTGAAAGTGAACAGGCACAACTGTCAAATCTACGGTATGAAGCATCCACACAAATGCACTGAATTTGAGCATATTCCCCAAACACAGGTGCCAATGCTAAGGAAAAGGTAATGTGGGTTAGAGGGCAGAAGGAAGTAGTAGTAAACCAGTTCATTCAGAAACTCGGAGATATTAAGTGGGACTGTAAATATAACTGTCAAATGGGAATAAATAAAACTGAAACTGCTTTTAAGAACTTCATTAAAAATTATTTAGGTTTGTGGTATTCTTGTACTCAATAGTTTGTGTACAATGGGTTACTATCTCATGAGGAAACTAAATCTTCTCACTCTTTGATGTGATGCCAAGACGCAGTACCAATATTTCTGAAGCAGATGTGAACACATTAACCAAACCCAAAAAGGGCTTCCAATGACTTTGTCACCATAATAACCCAGGTGATTGACTGATTCTATGCGATAGCCTTCGGCCTCAAACAAGTTTGAGGACTTCAGAACCATCATTAAACAGGGTTGGACAGTATTATCTCATCCATCCTACAGCCCTGACCTAGCGCACCTCCTACTTCCATTTGCTTGTCTCATTAAAGCATCACATTTGTAGATGACATTTTGAGGATGACAAAGATGTGATTCTTACAGTGGAGAAATGGCTTCAATACCAGAACAAGGAGTGGCACTGACAGGGTACACACACCCTTGTGTCTCGATGGAGGAAGGCCATAGAACAGGGCAGCAATTGTGTGGAAGTATAGGGAATGTAGAATAAACAACATTCTTTCTTTTGTGTATTTATTGTTGTGTTCAATAAATAATTACTGAAGGGAAAAAATGTAGTGCCTCACTTTTTGGGTAACCCTCACATTTATTTTAATAGTTATTCCATATTATTTTTACTACTTTGTGAATGAAGCTTGTGGTCAAAGCACGAACTGTTGGTAGTAAAATTTAACAGTGAAAAAGAGAGGGATGGCTGTACTGAGCTGAGAAGACACATTACATTTCAATGATCTGTCACCCTGATGCTACTCATAAACATTTACCTCGAGTCAGTTTCCTTCTTGTAGCTTCTCCATGTTAAGGACCTGCTATGCACTGCCACCATGTCTTGTCACATGACTGTTTCCATTTGCAGAGGATTGAGGGCTGTAAGACAGCTCTCTAGTCTTCAAGCTACAAAATAATGTAACTGCCTTTTAAACAACTCTTCTGTATTTTGTTGCTCTTATGTCACATTTATATGCATTAAGTAAACAGATCTCATTGACAAGAACAACATTTTCAAATTGAATCTCATAACACCACAGAAGAGAGTGACATTGCTCTTCAGCCTTGTTAAGCTTTTTCTGGGTGTTGATATTGCAGACAGTGCCTCTTCCTCTCTGCCTTCCAAAACACTGCCAAGCCACAACCCCAATAAGTAAATAACCCCTTCATAGCAGGAGAAGATGTTATATATCTGTCACACTTTGACAATGTCCTAAGACGACAATTCTTTTGTCATTTCTGAAAATATTACACCACGAAGTACACACAGAGGGGGGTTCTTTATATAGTAACTAGCTAAATAATATTTTTAAATGAACATCTTTATCTGATCACGAGGAAGAAATCGGACATGTTTTTATGGACAAATAACATGTATCGCCTAAGTAGGCTGGGATCTACGTTATGTTAAAAGATACCGGATACCATGTTAATTTACATATTCACAAAACTTAAGTGTCACATTCAGTGTTTTTCATATTTATACTTTTGTAATTCGAAAATATATAGTTTAAATGATGCACCATATTAAAGTCTCACAAACACCCATTTTTACACAATAGTCATGTAAAAGGCTCAGGAAATGTCACATCCATGGCTAAAACTGTTATTGGAAAGTAGTTTGTTTGCAAGGTGCTACTCCAGTCTCCGTAAGCAAGAAATTACTATTACTTCATTTTACAAATGGGCTCCCACTCAGTTTGCCGCCTTCCTGCTGATACAACAATGGGCCAGTTCATGATGGACTAGGACAAATCATCACTGTCAAGACCTACCTACCAACCAAATCATGCCACAGGATCACTTGACTTTAGACACTGACTGTTATCAGAGCTAAAGAACATCTCTCTCTTATGTTCCAAACCGCCACCTATAGAAAACACTAAATGGCTCAGTTTCTTTACCTTGGCATTTTCCCTTCTGCTCCAAGATGGTTCTGGAACTACCTTCTGTTGTCCTCCTGACAATTCTCACAATGTAATCCCTATGAGAAAATAAACTGATACGGTTTCCTTTTCCCAACATGAGTACGTATAATAATTACAAGTCCACATCACTATCCAATCCTGACTACACCCCCAAGTGGGTGTAAGAACTGGCATCTGAAGTGAGATGCCAAATTTGACCCACTTTCAGCTTTGAGGTGCCCCATACAAATTACTAAGCTGTGAACAGATGTAAGAAACCATCGTGCAGGATAGTCTGGCTCCATGCTGCGGTGCAACAGACAAGTGCTTAGCACAGTCAGCCCAAGCTGCCCACCACAGTCTACCCAGGCCTAATGCCACGCTGCCATCACTGCCATTAGGCAAGGAAATTCAACCTCGTCTGCCTCCTCTACCGTGGTCACACGAGGCCACATAATGATTATGATGTCCCAATGGCACCTCGACACCGGGCATCGCCACTGCATTGCTGCCCAATCTATTGTCAATGAACAATTTAATTGTAACAATGAAAATAATCGATTTCTGACAATATACTGTAATTGTATAGCTAAAAAATCCATTCACCAAGCAACGGTTGGAGCCTTTCCTTATCATCCCATCTGTTAAGTCTCCCCTGACCTTGCATTCTGGGTGACTTTTCAGAACCCCACCCCTTTCCCTAGACGTCTCAAGTTCCCTTCCCTTCACCCCTCTCCCTACCCGTTCAATCTTTATGCTGGAAGGAGGGGCCACTGGCTTCAAAAGCTTGCATAAGTAAAACCTTTCTCCTGCCATCACTTGGTGACTGGATTTTTTTATCTATCCAATTCCTACATATTAAATGTGCAAGCTTCACTTGTAGGGGGAAATGCCTCTGGACCAATGCTGCCACTGACATTACCGAGGTCTGTTATCAAATTTTGTGTGTGTGTGTGTGTGTCTAGTTTAAAGCAATTTCCTCACCCACATCACAGAGACAACTAGAGATGGATCCAACATATTGCAAACACGGGTGGAGCAACTCCGTGTGAAAAATGATGATCTGCAAAGGCACCTTAGTGAGGCATTAGTAAATGTGATGCTGCGAAACAGCACTGTGCCTGGAGCTAGCCTAACTTCCCTATTTCTGTGTTCCCATAGGCGGTTCTAAACCAGGTGAAAACGTTGACACAGTAGTACAAAATGTAATGGAAACAGAGAAACTGTCCCCATCGAGTGACGAAAAGTTCATAGGAGTACCAGCATGAAGTTGCAAGGAGTGGCTCATGCTTATGTAGATTCAAGGAAGGGCTGAGAAATACCAAGGCATTTGACATCCTTGCAGAATGCCTTGAGGATATGTACAGAGATAAATACCATCAGCTACTATAAGGACAATCTTTCCATCAAATATCAAAATTCTGGAGAGGATTTCGAGTGATTTTCTGCCCGAATAAGAGTTATCTCTTGTCGTACATATGTACTAACAGAAAGTAATGAAAGGAAAGAGATACCACTCAGGAAATCAGAAACTTGCTGTGCAGATTCACTCATTCGCAGGATTTACCCCACAGGTACCTGACAAGGTGAAGTACACCGAGTACACTAAGATAGGCTATACAACTCACAAAGGAGGTGCAACAATTCGTCTAATCATCCACCGGGGTAAAGCCCACTAGATGTGTATTCGTTGCCGAAGTGTACTGCACTCATTGCAAATGAGAAAAAGTTACACGGCTCCTTAGTGTTTGGCACCAGCATGTGCTTGTTTTAGAAAAATCAGACACGAGAGAGAAAACTGTCCATCTCTACAGCACTGCTCAGCTAACCAAGTAGGTCAACGAGGTGCTTGAAGGAATATGAATACGGGAAATGTGAATGGGAGCAGTTTTGCCACTGCTCCTTGCTCCCCTTCTGCAAAGCCAATCCGGTAAGAGAGATAGGAATTGCTCAGGTGGTAAACTTAAGTTTCCAAGATAAAATGAACAGCAGAATGTCTACTTTCCTCATCAATACAGGCATACCAATAAATGTTTTGTTTGTTAGATATACTCACTGTCAACTGTACCCCATTCTAGCTGACTTTGCAACTTCATCTGAAGAAAAGAAACAACTTCTGTCAAACTTCTTAATGTACCACAAGATTCCTACACATGATAACAAGCCAATAGCCTGGAAACCTTATTGCATATCCTATCACTTGCAGCCTGCAGTACACAAAAATACCTCAGATTTACTAAAAGATGGAGTAATTAAACCTTCTTTCAGTTCCTGGTTGTCACATACAGGGTGTACATAAAGTCCGGGAACACTTTCAATAATTATTTATTGCAAAAGAACTAAACATTGTACAGGTGTCATACATATTGCCCTTTGAAGAGAGAATGTGAAAGTTTTTGTTTTTTACAAACATTTGATATGCGAACCATGAGAGATCCAGCACATGTCAGTATGGTAATTGATACCTTGCCATACCCATCCTAGCATGGCATCGTTGACTGTGGCAGTCGCTTCCCGTACTCTCTCCCGGACCTCTGTTGTATCACGTGGTAGAGGCGGTACATTCACCAGATCTTTAATGTGTCCCCACAGAAAAAACTCACACAGAGTGAGGTCTGGTGATCAGGAAGGCCATTTCACGAAACAGCTGTCCCCTTTTGTAGCAAAGCCAATCCACCAATGCAGCAGCTCCGTGTTCAGGTACCCACAAACTTCAAGATGGAAATGGGGTGGAGCCCCATTCTGCTGAAACATGTCCAAGTAGGAATAATCAGTGACAGTGCTTTCGACAAAGAAGAATGGCCCGTACAGTTTTCGACGTGACAAGGCACAAAAAATATTTACCTTTGGGGAATCACGCTCAAATTCAATGCTTATTTGTGTTGATGCTTTGTATCCCATATTCGACATTTATTTCTGTTCACTTTCCCATTTGTTGAACTACAACATACCTCAACTCACCATGCTTGTGACTAGCACCGACTATCAGCAAATTACCAAAATACGCTGTGGCGGTTGTAATGCTATTGTAAATATAATCCTGCCATTAATCTGTATATTTTAAATTTTTTGTTCCTTAATAATTTTGAAAAATTAAGCAAATACTATAACGAGAGTAAGCTTTTGTTAAGTGTAGTTTATCTGTTAAAAATAACCTCTTTGATGTAGGTGGAATAAATGTATTAAAACATATTTTGTAAATAATTATGTAATATTTCAAGTACAACTGTAATTAATTATGTCAATTTTGTATGTATGTGCTGTCATGCAATTGTAGATGGTTCATACTTAGGGTTTTTGTAAGCAGAAGTGTAAAGTGAAAATGTGTAGGGATCATAGGTAGAACAGAACTCCGTTCTGTGGTGGAATGGGAAAGGTGGTGGGGCGCCCGAGTGAGAATTGGCGCGCAAGTGACACAGACAGTCGGTAGCTGCCCTGCAAGTGGTGAACATGCATTACGTTGGTCAAGCACTAGAGGCCCCGAATTTTCTGCAAGATTGGGTTTTGGCCTCGGACATGTTCTACATGATTGGCGCAGTATGGCAATAAATTAATAGCTCAGAAATTTGCAATTTTATCGTCGCCACCAAGAGGAAGATAGAGAGCTATGTACCTGTGCAATATTACTTTGCAGCACCGCCTCATACCACCTTCGACATCAGTAACAGGCAAAGTACTTTACTTAGAAGTGTATCACAGTTTGAACCATCCTTCTTCAATCAGTGGAATATAAGTGTTAAATGTACCTTTGTGTTTAGCCATAATTTTCCAATTTCATTTACCTCAGTAGGGTCCTTACCTAAACGAATTTATTCTGAGTATTCTGATGTTTACTGAAGCTTGAATAATAGTAAATTACTGGCAATAGTATTGTTTTGGTAGTAAATTCTGAAAATCATTATTAAATACTAAAGTTTGCACATATCTGTTTAAGAACCACCGCTTTGCGTGACCATGAGGATAAGTTTTCAATAGCATTTTTGAAAGTAAGGTAACATTATTGTTTAACTGCAACAATCTTAACAGTATTTGTTCGTGTTGCTTCTCCATGTCAAAGAAAGCCAGACAAATATTGGTGTTAGTTAAACGTTAAAAAGTAAACAAGTAAAAGTCCTAAAGAAATGAAATCTAGTTGTGTTAAATAATAGGTTTGGTCATATGAATAATAGCTATAAGTTTAATATTTTTTTGTATCCTTGTTGAAACATATGTGTTATCATCAGCATCATCATCATTTAAGACTGATTATGCCTTTCAGCGTTCAGTCTGGAGCATAGCCCCCCCTTATAAAATTCCTCCATGATCCCCTATTCAATGTTAACATTGGTGCCTCTTCTGATGTTAAACCTATTACTTCAAAATCATTCTTAACCGAATCCAGGTACCTTCTCCTTGGTCTGCCCCGACTCCTCCTACCCTCTACTGCTGAACCCATGAGTCTCTTGGGTAACTTTGCTTCTCCCATGTGTGTAACATGACCCCACCATCTAAGCCTGTTCGCCCTGACTGCTACATCTATAGAGTTCATTCCCAGTTTTTCTTTGATTTCCTCATTGTGGACACCCTCCTGCCATTGTTCCCATCTACTAGTACCTGCAATCATCCTAGCTACTTTCATATCCGTAACCTCAACCTTGTTGATAAGGTAACCTGAATCCACCCAGCTTTCGCTCCCATACAACAAAGTTGGTCAAAAGATTGAACGGTGCACAGATAACTTAGTCTTGGTACTGACTTCCTTCTTGCAGAAGATCGTAGCTGAGCACTCACTGCATTAGCTTTGCTACACCTCGCTTCCAGTTTTTTCACTATGTTGCCATCCTGTGAGAATATGCTTCGTAAGTACTTGAAACTGTCCACCTGTTCTAACTTTGTTCCTCCTATTTGGCACTCAACCGGTTTATATTTCTTCCCCACTGACATTACTTTCGTTTTGGAGATGCTAATCTTCATACCACAGTCCTTACATTTCTGATCTAGCTCTGAAATATTACTTTGCAAACTTTCAATCAAATCTGCCATCACAACTAAGTCATCCACATATGCAAGACTGCTTATTTCGTGTTCACATATCTTAATCTCACCCAGCCAGTCTATTGTTTTCAACATATGATCCATAAATAATATGAACAACAGTGGAGACAGGTTGCAGCCTTGTCTTACCCCTGAAACTACTCTGAACCATGAACTCAATTTACCATCAACTCTAACTGCTGCCTGACTATCCATGTAAAGACCTTTAATTGCTTGCAAAAGTTTGCTTCCTATTCCATAATCTCGTAGAACAGACAATAACTTCCTCCTAGGAACCCAGTGTGTGTCTTCTTTAAATAATTACTGAAGTATAGTGATAAATTCCATAAGTAACAGAAAGTGGAATTAATAGTACTTACTGCCAAGTGACCCAAGTAAATGGAAATTAAGTGGTTGTGTTTCAATTACATAGTAAGTCAAAGTAGTTATTTATTCAGTGTCGAAAATTGACTTCATCTTTTTGTGTGGACACTGAGCCCGATTTGGGCTGGCGACCGTTTTATTAAGAAAAACAGTTTATTGTTATAACAGGCTTTGTCTGATAAAAGGTTTCCAAAAGTAATTATTATCACTGCTTTTCCCACAAACTGTACGATTCAGAGAAAAATAGTTCGATAATTTACCATTAGGTTGAACACGGTTAAAATCTCTCTCCGAGAGTTGATGGTTTGGAGTGTGCCTGTCACTACTTACTACGCAGTTCTGACATTCCAAACTGCGGATCTTCCATCTTTACAGTGGTAGAACTTAAACGTTCTGGTACCGTACTGACGAGAACGCGAAAGAACAATTGCATGGTACACATGAAAAAAGAACTTTCAGGGTTTCTCTTCAAAATGACATATGTATGATATCTGTACAATGTTTTGTTCTTGTGCAATAAATAACTGAAAGTGTTCCTGCACTTTTATCAGGGTGTATACGCAGACAAGGAAAAAAAATTCCCGGATTTTTCACGGATAAAAATACACTTTCTCCCAGGTGAAAACAAGCTTTCTCCGTGTTAAGTGACAGTATATTTTCCCTTAGCAATCCTTTGAATGGTTATGGTTTTATACATGGGCATAGAATTTCCGGGCACTATAGAAAACGAAACTCAGGGAAAAAGACAAGATCTGGAAATATCTTTCATGTGTAGCAACATGCATGCTGCGTATTTTCGTATTACAAAAGTATACATTGGAATTCCACCAAACACCACATGTTACTTTCCAAATCATTGAAATCGAGATTGCGACGCGCTTTTGTAAGCCAGTCATAGCTCATGTCACGTGATCTCGCCAGCCGATGACAGCAGATATTCAGAGCATAGGACACGTGATGTAGTCAGCCAGTAGCATTATCACTGTTAAGTAGCACGAACACACAAACAGGGAAAGTTAATAGTTTAAATTAATATATATGGTGTTGCTACAAGAAAAGCAAAGCTGTCACATGCGAGGGCTATCCACAAAGTACATTACGTTTTGGAATTAAAAATAAATAAAGTATTGGAATTTTTTTTTATTATATACAGATGAAAGCCACACTTAAATACTACTTTTCTACATAGTTGCCATTTAAATTAAGGCACCTATCATAACAATGGACGAGCTTGGAAATTCCTTCGTCGTAAAATTCGGCCGCCTGTGCCTTCAACCACGTGGTTACCTCTTCTTGAAGCTGTGCGTCGTCATCAAAACGCTGCATAGCCAACCACTTCTTCATTGCTGGGAATAAGTGGAAGTCGCTTGGTGCCAGGTCGGGACTGTACGGCGGATGAGGAAACAACTCCCACTTAAAAGATTCGAGAACTTCACGAGTGGCATTTGCTGTATGGGCCCGGGCATTGTCGTGAATCAGCAAGATCTTTGAGCCCAACTTTCCCCTGTGCTTGTTTTGTATTGGTCTTCTGAGGTTGTGCATAGTTTGGCAATACCTTTGAGAGTTTATTGTAGTCCCTCTTTCCAGGAAATCCACAAACATCACACCTTTTCTGTCCCAAAAGAAGAGGTAACCACATGGTTGAAGGCACAGGCGGTCGAATTTTAGGACGAAGGAATTTCCAAGCTCGTCCATCGCTATGATAAGTCCCTTAATTTAAATGGCAACTATGTAGAAAAGTAGTATTTAAGTGTGGCTTTCATCTGTATATAATAAAAAAAAAATTTCCAATACTTTATTTATTTTTAATTCCAAAACGTAATGTACTTTGTGGATAGCCCTCATATAATATTGGTCTCTAAGGTTAATATGCTGCAAGAGAAGCTAAGCTTTCGCATATAATGTTGATCTTTTTTGTGTGTGTTGCACTTTGAGATACATCACACAAATGTGCCAGTAAAATTTTCAATAATGAGATAAATGTCTGATCTTCAGGGTTCAAAATTCTTCTAAATGACTCATCATCAAAGAGTTGATTTTTAAATGAGTCAAATGCTCTTTAATTTAATAAATTCATGGTACATTCTTGCACATAGTTCAACTTACATAGAAGGATATTTACTTTGAAAGTAACGCTTTTCAAACCACTAGTTGCAATATTTTCCCGTGACC
This sequence comes from Schistocerca piceifrons, assembly GCF_021461385.2. Taxonomy (NCBI): domain Eukaryota; kingdom Metazoa; phylum Arthropoda; class Insecta; order Orthoptera; family Acrididae; genus Schistocerca; species Schistocerca piceifrons. The sequence continues at coordinate 123,675,957 of NC_060148.1, read as the reverse complement.
TGTCAGAAATAGGTTTGTTTCAGCAGTTGCCAGACAGCGCAAATAACAGGCGACACAGCTATCATAACATAGGAAGCCCGTATGTGCGTACGTGTTAAACGCTGAAAGATCATACATTATGTCATAAAAGAAACAAGACATTAGAAGATACTCCATGAGCATCGGAATTTCGAGAACCATATTAAAATGTGCACATTTAAAGTGCACAGTCGTATGTCCAGATTCCCAATGAAGTAGACCTCAACTTAATATTAATCCTTTCAGTGTGTTTTTCGGGATGTAAATTTTCTTGGAGCACCAGTATTGTATTATATCATATTTGGTTCTTAATTATGGCATAATGCCATATGTGCTGGGGGAAAAAAAAAAAAACATGCACGTGAAATGCAGCAAACAGTTGAAACTAGCCAGTACGGTGGAATTAAACATTGTGTTTCAAATACATTGACTGCCACTGCAGAAAAGGTTAATAAAAGTCAAATTTCTTTTGCAAACAGACCAAAATAACTTCATTGTTCCACAAGGCGAATAATGTTTGACTGTCAGAAAGGTAGAAATAAAATAAAATCTGAAACTAATGCCATATTTAAGCCTTCCATAATTACGTGAATGTATTTTAATTCACTTGATAGCTCCCGGCCACAGATATCCGTTTTGTTTTGATTTGACATGAGAGTATACGAAGGGGAAACAGCAAAATCACTAAATGAAGACACAGATCACGTGGAGACTACCCACTACAACTCTACTCTGACTGCTCTGCGCATCAGCCCCAGATCTACGATATTTGCGGACCGGATCAATACTAAAAAAATCGAATTTTCAAAAATATGTTCATCTTGTAGCGCACATCTTTCTGAAAAGTCTGAAACATAAAACATATGTGTTCGAGGAAATGTAAGACATATTATTTGGTCTCAAGTATGGCTAAGTGCAGTGCCACGCCTCCTGATAAATCATTCTTCTTACGCATATCACTGTATTTCGCTCTGTGGAATTGAAACGTGTATATTTTGTAATGGATGCCATCAAACTACACTCCTGGAAATGGAAAAAAGAACACATTGACACCGCTGTGTCAGACCCACCATACTTGCTCCGGACACTGCGAGAGGGCTGTACATGCAATGATCACACGCACGGCACAGCGGACACACCAGGAACCGCGGTGTTGGCCGTCGAATGGCGCTAGCTGCGCAGCATTTGTGCACCACCGCCGTCAGTGTCAGCCAGTTTGCCGTGGCATACGGAGCTCCATCGCAGTCTTTAACACTGGTAGCATGCCGCAACAGCGTGGACGTGAACCGTATGTGCAGTTGACGGACTTTGAGCGAGGGCGTATAGTGGGCATGCGGGAGGCCGGGTGGACGTACTGCCGAATTGCTCAACACGTGGGGCGTGAGGTCTCCACAGTACATCGATGTTGTCGCCAGTGGTCGGCGGAAGGTGCACGTGCCCGTCAACCTGGGACCGGACCGCAGCAACGCACGGATGCACGCCAAGACCGTAGGATCCTACGCAGTGCCGTAGGGGACCGCACCGACACTTCCCAGCAAATTAGGGACACTGTTGCTCCTGGGGTATCGGCGAGGACCATTCGCAACCGTCTCAATGAAGCTGGGCTACGGTCCCGCACACCGTTAGGCCGTCTTCCGCTCACACCCCAACATCGTGCAGCCCGCCTCCAGTGGTGTCGCGACAGGCGTGAATGGAGGGACGAATGGAGACGTGTCATCTTCAGCGATGAGAGTCGCTTCTGCCTTGGTGCCAATGATGGTCGTATGCGTGTTTGGCGCCGTGCAGGTGAGCGCCACAATCAGGACTGCATACGACCGAGGCACACAGGGCCAACACCCGGCATCATGGTGTGGGGAGCGATCTCCTACACTGGCCGTACACCACTGGTGATCGTCGAGGGGATACTGAATAGTGCACGGTACATCCAAACCGTCATCGAACCCATCGTTCTACCATTCCTAGACCGGCAAGGGAACTTGCTGTTCCAACAGGACAATGCACGTCCGCATGTATCCCGTGCCACCCAACGTGCTCTAGAAGGTGTAAGTCAACTACCCTGGCCAGCAAGATCTCCGGATCTGTCCCCCATTGAGCATGTTTGGGTCTGGATGAAGCGTCGTCTCACGCAGTCTGCACGTCCTGCACGAACGCTGGTCCAACTGAGGCGCCAGGTGGAAATGGCATGGCAAGCCGTTCCACAGGACTACATCCAGCATCTCTACAATCGTCTCCATGGGAGAATAGCAGCCTGCATTGCTGCGAAAGGTGGATATACACTGTACTAGTGCCGACATTGTGCATGCTCTGTTGCCTGTGTCTATGTGCCTGTGGTTCTGTCAGTGTGATCATGTGATGTATCTGACCCCAGGAATGTGTCAATAAAGTTTTCCCTTCCTGGGACAATGAATTCACGGTGTTCTTATTTCAATTTCCAGGAGTGTATATTCAGGACAACGGAAATGTCCTGTGGTGCCTCACCTGCTCCCAGTCAACCGGTTTGACAGCCTGCCCCTCTTAAAAACCAAAATCTCACAATTAATAGCAGATGGGATTTTTTGCAATCGGGAGAACAAGAACTATTCAGAAAATCTGAACTCTTTAGTGCCTATTGGCTAATAACTTGCTGTTTTGTGTGACATAAAATTAAATATAGGATACATAAAACCAATAAAGACAAGAGATAAGCAAGAAATTATGCATTTCTTCAATCCTTAGCTCCTAGCATTTTTTTCTCTCTAATCTCACTACAGCTTTACATGGTGTGCTTTCCTTTCTGGGAGAGGATCTACGGTATTACCTCATCAAAGTTCATGAAACGTTTTGCTACTTGAAAAATCAAAATGTCATTATCTAATACTGAAAAAGCTGTTAACACAAATAGTACCCAAGACTGGCGTGGTTTCTCGATCTGATTACATCAATTTTGCCACTGTCTGCTAGATAAAACAAAATAGGCCTTTCTAATATGTCAGCAGTTTTGTAACACACACCAAATAAACAAGACTGTTTTGGCACCAATGGCCATTTTTGTAACACTACAGAATATAATTCACGCAGTACCAATATCAAATGCCTATTAGGCCTACTACAAACCAAAAAAAATTGTTAGGAAATAGTTTCACTTTCATTCATACGCACCAGTTTCTCAAGCAAGAGATCGAAAAGTAGTATTACGAAATTTTTATATAAATTTGGTATCGCCATATTCTCCCATAATTTGTGTAATGTCCCCATTTCTTCTCCTTTCTCATTCCACAAACAATCTTGTCACCACCAATTCTGTAGCTATTTGTGCCATTGTCAAAATTTGTTTGCTGATTAACTTCACTAACCCTGCCAGAATCACAGGTTAGGTTATCCCACTATTATTTTCCAGTTAGGCGTTTTACGTTTTTGAGCAACACGTTTTCCATTTTACTTCCAGAATAGAACTTAAGTGGCTGCTACACGAGAACTGTACTACTGGTCCTTACTAGTGTAGCGATATGGCCAAAAATTTTCTGTCAAAATTTAATTTCCTTAGATACACAGAGAAGATAATACATAATTTTTCTCACCTGTTATTCCTGACAGTTGTTTATTTCCACTCTGGTAGTCTGAATCTATGGATTTCGCTAGTAATTATAACAACACTGATCATTCACAAACCCAATCAACCACATAATCAGACAGCGATTAGCATTCATACGTTTCGCTTTAGTCCGCTCAGCTCGTATAGCCCTGTCCCATCAACGGGAAGTTTATTTCTAGATGCGATGAGACATCACATACACTATGCATGCATTCAAAAATCAACTTATGATTCAGTCAGAAATCAACTTAAAAATGTGTTCAAAAATGTTCAGAATACAATAGGGATGCGTTTCAAAATTATATGAATAATCAATAGACAAACATGCGCTGCATGCTAGGCACTTTGTGATACAAGTTTTTTTCCTCAAGAATATGAATTTGGTGCCCCCTTTTCTTGGTAGCATCTAGCTGCTTGATGCGACTGCTTGCACAGCCAACATCCATATTCCTGTAGCCGGAATCAGGAGAATCTACTACTCAAAAGCAACTCAACTGTGCATGCGTATGAGCCCACTCATAACTGCTAAAACGAATCTAATGTAAACAGATGTGACTTCACACTCATTGGAGGCAATTTGTTGTTATGAAGCATTGCATAGTCTTCCTAAAAAAAAAAAAAAAAAACCACGGGTTTTCCCGGTTTTCTCCCGGATGAAAAAATTCCTGGGTCGTAACTGGATCTCCCGGTTGTCCCAGGTCATATACACCCTGTTTATGTACGCTCGTTACAGTGGTAGTCCCCAACAAAACCAGTTACAGAGGAAAAGCTTGCAGCATTGATGATATTTTCAATCACCTTGGCAAATGCAAATTCTTCACCTTGCTCCAGCTACTATCAGATTCATGTAGCTATTAAAGATGCAGAAAAAGACAGCTTTTGCTGTACCCTGTGGGCATTATGAATATCAAAGAAAGCCCCCCCCCCCTCCCCCAAAAACACCCGCCTCTCCCCCTCCACAACATTTTAACATTTTGCTGATTTACTTTTAGCAGGTTTAAAGCTAACCATGTGACTAGTATACCTGGATAACACAGTTGTCTTTTCAAATTCAGTGAGGGAACATGCAAAGTAACTAAAAAAACATACTAACCCATTTTAGTGATGCTAATCTAAATTTGAAATTCAAAAACTGTGATTTTGCACCGTCAAGAGTGCACTATCCAGGCCATATAATTTTAGCAGATGGTTAAGACCGGAACCACAATTAAAAAATGCAGTGAATGATTTTTCAGCATCGAGGAACATTAAAGAATTGCAACTGATTTCTCAGGTTAATAAATTACTATCGCCGTTTTGTGGAGAACTATCCGGTCACCACGAAATGGCTTGCAAAATCACTAAAGAAGCGAGCTGCTCCTGTCTGGACAATGAATAGCAGGAGGGCCATGTTAAAACTGAAAGACATTCTTAACAAGTGCATCTGTCTTGGGTTATCGGCATTTTGCTCTACCTTTAATCTTGTTGTGTGATGCTAGCAACGTCTCAGCTGGTTGTATTTTGAGTCAGATACAAAATGGTGAAGAAAAACCAATTGGTTATGCTTCACATCAGCTGTAGCAGCTGTGCAAAATTACACCTTGTTAGATAGGCCTTAAAACTCTGTGAATGTGACTACATAACCAGACTTAAGCCTGGAAAGTTAAATCAGAATCCAGGTGCCTTGAGTACAGAAATTACGATCCTACAAGTAGATGATGTGCTTACTGAGGAATTAAAGAAGGCACAAGAATCCCGAGACTACTGGCACATATATACTGCGACAAAGTCATGAGTGTATACAGACACATCGTAATGGGGAAAGTGCCACGCAGGCACACATGGCAGGCCATTATTGGTGGTCAAAATAAAAGGAAAAAAAAAATAAATAAATAAATAAATTAGGCTATTATGTTCGAAACTGTCTTTTTGCAGAGAGTGCAAGAACAAAAACCAAATGTACTTCTTCAAACTATATCTGAGGTAGCTGGACCTTTCAAAGTCTTAGCACACTATATTGCAGGACCATTTGCCTTAACAGTAAAAAGTAACGTACATTTTATCTGTCGCTGACCATTTCTCTCATTATCTTATTGTGTGACCCACTGCAGACATGGCTGCTGAGATGGTTGTGAGAGCACTGGTAACTTATTTTGCACTACAATCCAGAAGTCCAGAGGCCATTATAGCAGACTGAGGGACAAACGTTATGGCCAATCTTATCATACAGTTACCGTATTTACTCGAATCTAAGCCGCACTTTTTTCCGGTTTTTGTAATCCAAAAAACCGCCTGCAGCTTGGAATCGAGTGCAAAGTAAGCGGAAGTTCTGAAAAATGTTGGTAGGTGGCGCCACAACTAACTTCTGCCGTCGAATATACGTAGTGCTGCACAGGCATGCTTTGCAGGCACAAAGATAAATACTGGCGCCAAAACCTCCGCGTCAGTAAATAAATTAAAAAAAAAAAAGCCTTCTCCGCCCCAAGTTTTGACCACTGTATTTTATACATTATCCAACAAAGTAAATAGAAATTCCGTATTGTTCATTTTCGAATGTAGCAGCATTTCAATGTACTACGAAAATCGGACTGGCAAGACTATTTGGGATGTTTGTCAATATGGCCAACTCTGGGTTCTGAATTTTTTCAACCTGTGAAAAGAGATGGTTGCTAATAGGAACTTTCATGAATTGTGAATCACATACAGTATTCTCTTCGCCATAAGAATAATACGAATATAAACATTTTGCCATGTATTCTTTCGTGTTTGCTGCTATCTCATTTAAATCCTGTCTGCCTAATAAACTACGAAACTAGGGTGAGACAACAGCAAACGCGGAAGAATATACATATCATGTCATGTTTATTTTTGTATTATTCTTATGCCTAATAGTGATACAGTCGGAAATGAAGCACGGCAATTGACTAGATTTTTAAATCTAAGATGACTCTAATTTCTGTGCAGAATTTAATGTACTAAAGAGGCATCTGCAAATATTTTCAAACGGAGAAAAATTATCGCTAAACTCTCGGTCAGAATGTCTTCTATCAAAAGCAGTCTATTATTTGGTTGTTGTTAATCATTATCAAAGAAAGCAGCAGTGTAAGTTACAACAAATAGCAGTCTCTTGCCATTGTTTTGCTAATGAAACGATTCCTCTCTTTTTTTTAATTGTAAGCGGCGGTAACGCGCACAAAAGCAAATCATGCCGCGAGCGGGGACAGGTCATAAACACTCATTATCAGAATGCGACAATAATTCATGACAGTATAGTAATGCATTTTCAGCTTAGAGTGACGTAAACACCTATAACAAAGAGAACGGCACTTACCAGATCAAAGCAAAATAAGCAATCAATTCAAACCAGATGAAGCACGTGAAATAGGAAAGGTACCCGTATAAATACGGACGGAGCGCGCGACGCATAGCAATGGCTACCTATTAAAGCTTAACTGCTAAGCTTACGACTCTAACCTACTGTAGCTGTATCGTCATTCATTCGACTTAAATTGTCTCTCATATTACAATGGACCAACTTTGTTTTGATTTGGAGGTGCGGCCTAAAGCTTTTCTCTCCCCTTGAATTTCGAGTCTCAGATTTCAGATGCGGCTTAGATTCGGTAATTTTTTTTTTCTTGATTTCGAGTCTCATTTTTCAGGTGCGGCTTAGATTCGAGTAAATACGGTATCTTGACTGTTTAAAATAAAGAAGTTCAGAGCTACATCATTTCATTCTAAGAGTAATGGCAGGGTTGAACACATTCATAAAACAGTACCTAGAATCTTATCTTATAACATGATTAGCTTCCCCTCAGACTGGGATTGTCTATTACCATATGTGATTTCGTCATACAACACCAGAGTACACAAAACCACAGTGTCAATTCCCTTTGAGGTTGTTTATCATCACAAAATGCATTCATCTTTCACGACTTATAAGCTGTCACCTGAAATGAATTCCAACAAAGTGAAGTACCTGGCTAAATATTAACATTTATTTTGAAGAGAATTCAGCAGAACAATGCAGCTGAACATGGAGACAGCTCCGTAGTTGAAAGGATGCTAGGATGCTGATATACCCACTAGGAGATCATGGGATGTTATGACAAACTGCCATGAAATTGGGCAGAACTAAGAAATTTACATGTCCCTGCACTAGACCATTACAATTAGTGTATTTCACATTGCCTGTCATCGTTGAATTACAGATCAGAATATTATAGCTCAGTTTGATTGCTTGACCAAGTATAAAGATATATAGCATCTACTGTAGAGGATCCAGCAAATCTCAGAAATGTTTAGAACAGATGTTGATATAATTTACATTCTGTTACCCCATCAATTTACAGTCTAGGGATTAAAAACAATTTTTATCTTGCGTGGGAGACGAAACTATCTATTTCAATCAACTGATGATTCTGCTCTGTGTTTTCGCCTCGTGGCCTCTTCAGCCCCGTTTCACTCTTATTTATTCCTCTATATTTCATTACCTGCATCTACAACTAAATGGTTTTGTCACATGTTTGCATTATTTCACTACGTAGAGACATTGTCACTACATAATTGTCTAGGTTGTCTAGTGTGGCAAAGTTACATTAAAATTTATGAAATTTGAAAATCTGCATTACCACACAAGTGCAGACTGTAAAAGCCAGTATCATGGATAAGACTAACGTGTTGTTAGGAAAGGTCTGCAGAAACAAGATCCCACTCTCCGTGAACCAAAACACCTATTGCTAAACCACCGCCCAAGAAGCACGATCCAGCACTGCTCCACACACCTGGCCTCCAAGTAGACATCGATGATACAGTGTAGTATCTTTACTTACACTTGAGTGGCACAATTCAGCACCTTATGTAGATTCCATTTCTTCTTGGAACACACTGAAGACAGTTTGTCTCTTACACAACAAACTCGAATGGTCCCAGATTGATAGTTGAATTAACCAAACGTTGGCAAGATATATGCCAATCCCTATGTCGTTCTGGTTTCACTTGTGTTTTCTAATCGGAATTTCACTCTCCACAAGTACCAAGTAACAATGAACAGTAGTAGACTTCTATTCAAAGCATCCTGTTGCAATACTCTGGGAGATGAATTTCTGTTCTCAGCACAAATGAAAGAAATTTGAAATGTTGCTATCGAACCATTCCTGTCATCCATTCCAAAAATTAGCTTATCTCTCAGTACACATCCTGTCTCATCACTTTTTCCAGATACTAGCAACAATGAACTGTTCTAGTCCTTAAAATAGTTGATGACACAGGAGCAGCAACAAGTCACTAGATATAGCTGCCACATGTATTATGGATTCCACCAGCCCAATATTTTATTTAACATAACAGGCCCAGTAGTGACTTCCACCCCGCTTGCATGACTCTATACTGCTCTTCCACACCCGAAGTTATGTAGCAGAACACACACAGCCACTCCAGCTTATCATGTTTCAGGCAAGTTCCAACACATTTTGTGAGGTGGAGTGGAAAAGTTGAGATATAACACATCATTTTAGGGAAAATGATGAGTTACACTCTCTGTCCTAATGTATGAAATATGATTAAGATATTTCATTAAAAAAATACTTAAGTTTCAGACAGCGAATTGTGGGAGAAATAGTGTATTAATATTTGCAGGTAATACGGGGTACATGGGCGCAGCATATCTGCAAGATGAGATGACAAGTTCAGTGTCTCCACCTGGTGTGGGCCATTAGTTCTTAGAAGTCGAACTTTGAGATGTGTTGCGACCATGAAAGAATGGTGCTCACAATAGCGATAGATGTTTTTAAACTGTCATTCTGATATTATTTCTCAATCTGACATTTTTCTTTGTCAAAATGTATTTTTGTTGTGCAGTTTAATGAGACAAGACATCTATAACTAAAACAATTGTAATATGATTGTGTTAAACATATCTTAGGGGAGCTATCTTCAATGTATAAAGCAGCTTTAATTTTCTTGGTCGCAGATTCCATGTCTCTTTCACCTTCTAGCACTTAAGACACTGCAAAGGAAATGAAGTCCACTAAGAAGGACAGAAGCACATTTATTTGGATCTGATCAGCAGGTCCAAATCACAATTCCTTCACATCATAGGCGACCATAAAAACTATAATATCTACCATTTACTGATCAATTCAATAGGTGGATAAACAATACCTCAAAGTTAATAAGATTTATTTTTCTGCTGCCACCAACTGTCATCTTGTAATTTCAAAATGGCTCTGAGCACTATGGGATTTAACTTCTGAGGTCATCAGTCCCCTAGAATTTAGAACTACTTAAACCTAACCAACCTAAGGACATCACACACATCCATGCCCGAGGCAGGATTTGAACCTGCGACCATAGCGGTCGCGTGGTTCCACACTGTAGCGCCTAGAACCGCTCGACCAGCCATCTTGTAATTTCACCTAGGATTGTTTTCTTTAATTAAACTACATGGTGTACATAAAAGTCCGGGAACACTTTCAATTATTTATAGCATTAGAACCAAACATTGTACACGTATCATACACATGTTACTTTGAAGAGAAACCCAGACTTCCTTTTTCTTTTTTTTTTCATGTATATGGCTACAGCATAGTTTGGTAATTTTGCTGATAGTCAGTGCTAGTCGCAAACATGGCCAGTTCAGGTGCAGAGTGAGCTTTCTGTCTATCAGAGTTCGATGAAAACAGGTGGGCTACAGCTGTTCAAAGATCTTTAGAACCAAGTACAGTAATAAGCTACCAACAAGGAAGGCCATTTACCACTGGCACAACAAATTCCACCCCATTTTCATCATGAAGTTCGTGGGTACCTGAGAACGGAGCTGCCGCATCAATGGATCGGCTGTGCTACAGAAGGGGACAGCTATTTTATGAAATGGTCTCCCCGATCACCAGATCTCACTCCGTGTGACATTTTCCTGTAGGGACACATCTGGTTTATGTACCGCCTCTACCATGTGATGTAGCAAAGCACCGGGAGAGAATACGAGAAGCGACTGCCACAGTCGACGATGTCGTGCTGGGACAGGTATGGCAAGAATTTGATTACCATATTGACTTCTGCCGGGTCACTCATGGTTCGCATATAAAATGTTTGTAAAAAGAAAACTTTCATAATTGAAAGTGTTCCCATACATTATGTACACCATGTACTATTATTTGGTATCTGTCTTGTAAACTGTTTATTTGTGTTACTGTTTCAAACAACAGTCTCTTATTATTGTGCTTATTTGTTCATTTAATATTGTTTTAAGTTATTTTTACAATTTGTTGATTAAATTTAACTGAACTTGATTACCTTGCTGTTGTCGTCATACAATCAAAGGGATCACCCTTTGTTGTTTATTGTAAATGATTTATTATTTGTTCATTAGGTCACAGAAGCATCAGGTTTCCCAGTTGTCTTTTTATACTTGTTAGTTAAGTCATTTTGCATTATGTTACTAAAAAATCAAAGATTTCATGTTATGTTTTTGTTTCATTGTTGGCACGCAATTTTCCTGTCGATGTCAATACATAATTTTTCAAACATTTATCAGACAATGGAAAATCCAGGATGGAATGTAACAATATCATGAAAGGAACGTTGCTACTCGCCATATGCTGTCGTGGATAGGCACAACAGAAAGACTGTCACAAATAAGCTTTCGGCCAACATGGCCTTTACACACACACACACACACACACACACACACACACACACACAGTCTCTGGCAACTGATTTTGAAAATTTTAGATTGTTCAATAAGTACTTTATTTTAAGATAACTCTAAACAAACCCATTTGTATTTTGTGGTAGTGTGTTGCAATGAGTTTTTTCTAGTTAAATAATGTTATTGTTGAATCTGAAATTTTACTCTGAAGAAGCATGTAACAAGGATGAGGAACCACTACACATATTTTGTATTTTTGTTTTTTTATTATTCATTACATTTCACAAATATTTTGCTTCAAAGTACAACAAAATGACAAATTTTATGATTATACACGAGAAGAACTCTTTGTGCTTGCCAGCATCACTATGTTTTTATCCCCTAGGTACACAAAGTTCTTTAGTTTTAAATGTTCATACTTAATGTGTTGCTCATTCCACAGTGTGTTTACTACTAAGTAAGTGATTACTGACCATCCTTGTAAAAGCTAGCATCCAGTCATGTAAATTGTTTTATGGATAAGATAGATGACTCCACACCTATGTATGACATGTTAATCCAAATCTTGATTAAGAGTGATGTATAAATTGGAATGGACAGTTACAGAAAGTAGTCAGCTCACAACCTGTGACTTCCATGTATTTTTTATAGTCCATAATAGCACTTATAACCTCAAAATTAAGTAAAAATTGGTGCATGACTGTACACCACACCCATTAACAATTTGATAAACCTGCAATACGATGCACAAGGCAAATAAAAATCATGGATTAAGAAGATCCTTATATTTTCCTTTTACTGGGTTCAGTGGTCTATGAGCAAAGAGGCCAACATACACATTTATGATAAACTCTAATAAAATGTTAGAGTACTTGCTAATGACCTAAGCAGATAGTCTAGAGACAGCATTTGATGCTAAGTGTATATTGATACAAATATTTGCTACAAGTTACTAAAGATTGCAGACCTGAACCAGAATCACATTTTGTAAACAGTGCATTTCAAATTCAGGCATTTGTTGGAAATGAATGGATAGGTCTTTGTAGTAAGCTGACATTTTGAATCAATCCTAAGGCCCTTCTTATACGGTACAATTGGAGAAGATCTGTCCATACCAGACAGGTACCTGGAATGAACTCCTAGTCCAGACCAATGTTTTCACTTGTTTGAGAAAAGTTTCATGTTACCCTTTTAATTATAAACTGCACACCTAAATCAAATCTTGCAATGTAGTTCACTATGCACCAAGGATGAATAATACCACCAAACTTTACAAGGATTAACAACTACGTCATTGTTCAATACCATATGCACAAATGGCCTAGCAGTACTTGTAGAATGTTGAAAATAATTCACAAATAAAGAAGGTGTAGTAGCAAAATATGTAACAACCTTCTCTTCTGAGCAATACTAGTGACATTAATGTCTGGCCACTATGCAGAAATACAGAAATTATTTTTTCTAAATCACAAAATAAAGCTGTATAAAAAAGCACTTACCTCATTGGCAGTATTTAAATACTCAAGCCACATAGTTTCACCAAACTTCTTTACAGAACTGTGTAATTCAGAAGAACCATGCAGACCTCTTGAGTCATTGTATAAAATACTGTTACTTATAACACTTTTGTATAAACTTGCAGCATAGCCATAGTTACTGCATTTAGACTGTTGTAAAGAAAGTGATGTTGATGGGGAAGCACATGCTACAGATGACTTGAGTCTTGCATTGTAGTGTGTATCTTGTTGGCTCACCTTCAAGTTTTCCTTAGTGGAAACCATTTTGGCTTTTTCAAGGTGGCAATTGTTCATCAGGAGAAGGTACTGAACTGAATGAATAAGCATACAGTGCATTGTGTGATACAAGATTTACTTCGTATTACACAGCCAGTATTAAATAAATTGTAATAAATTACATACCAGCATTCCTTTCTAATGCTGAAAATATAATTAATCACAAAACAATGCCCTGAGCAAGAGTGAAGTTTACACGTTTTACTGGCTCATTTTCATTAATGTTTTACACGGGACCCCGGGTTTGATTCCCGGTGGGGTAGGGGATTTTTCTCTTCCCGGGGACTGGGTGTTTGTGGTATCGGTATCATTATCATCATCATCATCATCATCATCATTTGTGTCAGTGGCTACAATGGACTGTGTAAAAAATTGGACTGTGTAAAAATTGGGACTTTGTACGGGCACTGATGACCGCGCAGTTGAACGCCCAACAAACCAAACATCATCATCATTAATCTTTTACAGAATCAAAGTAGTACTCAATTTGTTAACATGCATTCTCTTGCAGTGCACAATTCTCAGAATATCAGAGCAGAATCTATCTCAAAAGAAAAAACCACAAAAAGTGAAAATTTCAATAAAGGTTTTAAGAATTGTCTACTAGAAAAATAGGGATAACTCAGAACAACTGATATGAATAATAAACTAATTTTATGCATACATAGAAAATGTACTAAACAAGATTTGGAGCCTTAAGAATCACTACTTAATTAAAGAACTGTTGCGCACAAATCATCTGCACTAACAATTGTGAAAACTGCAACCCCAAGAAAGTCACATGTGCTTGCATTTTCTACCACCAATTATGTACGCTACTATACACAAATGATTACAATCACAGCACTGAATATTATCTCTGGCTTTGAGGATTGTGAAGACCCTGCACACTGAAATTAGAAAATACAAGTGCTGCGGAACACAATCAAGGAGACACTGGACTTGTTATGGGGACTCTCTCTCCATACAGTTTCTATGAGAGTCTACAAATAGTCTACAGTGTTCAATCAAGTATCCATGACAAACAAGTTGCTAACCAAAACATATCCAGGACACATTTTCCGGTTAACGTGTCATGTGAAAGTGCAGTAAAGTACACTGTGTATATGACATTATTCAAAGAGGTTTTCTGCATTCCTTGTCACATGTGGCTGGGCATAATCCTACTGAAGTATGCTGGGTGGTGTTGTCAGGAGGAAAAGATGTATGTGGGACTCAAAAATATATTGATGCAGGAGTAGCTGTTCACATTTTCAAAACATTTACAATATAAGTCAATATTTCATATTGTATTGAAGGACCGTCAAATCATTGAACTCTGTGTTGGTCTGCTACATCACTCCACAACAAAATCAGCTGGACATGGATGGTTCAATATGAAAGATGATAAGATTTCTCAAAGATGTATAAATAACCCACGCAAATTCAATTCCACATCTAGATAGACGGGATGTTCAAATCTTTTAAATGCTACTCGTAGATGAAGGTAAATGTGCAACGGCACTCTGACATTCAGTTTCAAGACAGAGGCATAGATAGGTACATGGGCAGCAACTGAAGTCTGAAGTACACGAACACTTTTATGTTTAACACTAACATTCCCAGCTACAATTTGTACTGTATCAGAATGTTTTAGCAAGTATCCTGGTTGACTACGAAGAATCAACTGAGCAAAAGATGATCACAATATGTGAAATAGGCACAAATAATGTGTAATGCGAAATTACAGACTCTCTGCACTGCTCTGTTTTGGCACAGACATTGGCAGTGAACACACAGCACCTATCAGCTGGGCGCACATGTTATGCCGCCTCCAGTTGAAGTTGTCACAGACTGCCTGGAACACACGCCTTACCGAAAACACAAGTTTCATCATTACGCCAAATGAATTAGTTTTTACTGTACCACTGATTGTCTGTACAGCCTTTTTAAGTCTGAAGTGTTCTAATGACTGCTGTCTGTTACCACATAGCCTATTTGAGCGGCTGTTAATAAGAAGTAATGCACTTTAAACTATAGAAGAGTTGAAATGAGAGTTCATTTTAAGTCATTTTGTGGCTCAGAGTAGAGATTTCTATCTTCCACTTAGTGTTCCCTGCAAGATGGAACAAAGTCTAAAAGAATTGGATGTTTGAGCATGGCCATGGCCTGAAGGATCCAGACCACTAGAATGAATCATCAAGACAATAATTCATCAAGAAGAGATGCATGAGGTAACAGACAACAATCTAAAATGGTGTTTAAGGAATACTCAAGCTATGTAATGCATACCCACAGCTTTTACCACAGCCATTTCTCAAATTTTACACTGTACTTGGTAACCATGAGGGGAGATGAAACTGTTATACTGGAAAGATTCCAAGTTTCGCAAGAAAGTATACCAATTTTCAAGAAATATTGAGAAGATAACATTTGTTGCCTGTGGCAACTGAGAATTAACAAAGTTACATTACTTGACGCATTACACTGGCTAAATATTTTGACAATTAATGAAGGATACTGAGGAAATATTATTGAAAAGTTCACAATAACATCATTCATGAACAAAATACTTCAATAGAGGGTAGAAAACTGGCAGCCACGAATAACAACAGCATGGATGCATTACAGATATGCAACACAAATATAACACAACTATGATTTAGAAGAAAATTTGGTGGGTGTGACAGAGAAGACAGCCTGACTTATTTACAACTGATGAACAAAACATCCACCATCTCAGCACATCCATTGACTATGAGACTACATGTCGAACATGCCCAGTGCAATATTCATTACACCCATAGCCACCGAGCAGATGTTGGCACTGTGGTTGCTAGTTATCGCCAACACATCCGACACAACATAACTTCTCACCTTAATCCTGTGAGAAGTGACCAATTACTTCTCCTATTTGTTGTGTTGCACATGACTACACATCTTTGACTGAGATAACAGGAGGAATGTCATAAATTACAGGAGTAATAATAAAAAAGAATAAGTACAAAATTTCAAAAAGTTACTAGATGATAACAGTGAACTATTAGAAGACAAGACCCTTAAAAACTGGGAGACAAAATTAAATCTGACTTTGTGTCTAAATTGTCAAAACAAAATAACAGAATAATTACTTAGAATATAAAGTTAACGTACTAGAGGAGAACTTACCATCATGAGGGCACAATATTGCTCGTTATGAGTTTTGTCATTATTTCACAGATGGAAATACACATTTTCATACAGTATAAACTGATATTTCAAACATGAAAGAGCATGTAGAGTCTTGCAACATGAAACAGTCGAGTCCTCAGTCTACCTTAACCAGCTTAGAGGAAAGATTCCAAATGTTTGTTGAATGTGAGGTGTAATCCGCTAGATCAAAACCACTTTTGTGGAAAGCAGTACTGATCACAAAAATGAATCTGAAAAGATTTGGGTTGTGTTAAAGGAAACTAAATGAGCTCTAGAAATTAGAAAATTTGATCAAAGTCTGGCAGTGCTGAAAGAATTTTTTGAAGATTTACAGCTAGGAAATAGTATGAATTTGTGAAAACATATTTCCCAAATTTAAACCGCAAACTGGGGGTGACGGTCGGAGGAGGGGAGTTTGTTCAACTAATGTATTTCTTAGGTGTATTCTGATGTTCACTACCCAATAAGGGGGATGACTTGAAAAAGGTAGACTTCACACTAGATTACTTAGTGGGAAATTCAGCAGAAGGGGTAACACCCATTCAGAGGACTAAGTCGTGGAATGATTTTCAGGAGAGTATTAAATCTAAGTACTGGTCTCCAAGCACTCAAGAGAAATTGACACTAAAATTATTAGACCCAAAACAATACAACAATTCTTGGGGCATGAACAAAAAGGTTTACTGAATGGCACCTTACGGGGTCATTCCATACCAAGCGGTCTAGGAAAAAAATAATTGGTTGCTCGACCATCTCAAAAATTTGATATTTACTGTGTCAGTTCCCTAATGTTCAGTCGCTCAAAAAAAATTTAATTTCTTTTGATTTTTTATCAATTGGAAACTGTGGCCATTTTTGTTTCACACTGTAAGTGGCTTTTTGCATTAACATGCGTTATAGGATTTTTTAAATTATTTTGTAATGAGTTTCCCCAGACCTTTCAAACAAGAAGCATTTAATTCAGCACACACTGGACTATAAATTAAAACTGTGATCACTTAGCATAATGCGTCCCTTAATTTTTAATATCTCAAAGCTACTAGTCACAAATGAAAAACCTCAATTTTTTAACAGTATTCCTCTAAAGGAGGAATTTCTCAGCCTTAATATTTTTTTGCTATTACATTACACATTACTGTTACTTTTTATAGAGTATTAATGGTGAGAAGCTTACACATAAAACATACACTATTAAAAAAAAGGAGTTTGAATTTTTTCATTCTTTGGCCAGCAATGTCTTTGTTACGGGACCAGATAAAAATCTGTAAATTACACACTTGATAGATCTTCATGATATCAAACTTCAGTACAAATTTCAACTTTGAGATTGAATGGAAACTTACGGAATGGGGAAAAAATTGAACATGAAGAGTCAAAAATATGTTTCTTAAGATCTGCAATATCAGAACTAATGGAATAAAATAGATCAATTAAATAATTTACACACAAGAAAAACACATAAAATTAAAATAAATGATTACTTGTTGAATCAATCCTCTGCAGACAGTTTCACCGAATCCTCTGCAGAGAGTTTCACCAGGCTAGGTGACAGCATCTGGAAGTCTGTACAAGCTCACAGATGAGCCTGTGCAAGTCTGGGCATTGTCTTCCCCTTTGACCATCATCTGTTTACTCAACTTAGTTAACAATGAGCTCTTAAAGTGTGGCATTTACCAGTGGAGTCTCAGTGTTCTGTTGGTGTTCTTATTAATGAAGCTTGGCATAAAGGTGTGTATGGATTGTTTCCTAAAGACATTACATTAATTGAAGATTATAGTGATGAAGAAAAAGTGTCGCTTTACTTACAAATTGGCTCAGAGGTTAACTCAACCTGCAAGTACCATGAAATTAAATACTTACATAAATCACCTTTTTGACCACTCTTGCTTGGACCCTTTTAAGAATCATAACAAAAGGTCTGAGAGAAATAACATCTGATAATTATATATTTTAAAAATCTGTTTTATCAATATAATACCAGGGAAGTCATTATGTCCAACATGTTATTCTAAGATATTTGTTATTAACAAAGAAAGGGACAGTGATGGTCTAGATAAAGAATTTTGTGACTTATCAGAAACTATCAAAAAGGATCGAGATTGTGAAATCCTATATGTATTGCCTGCTAGTAAAATTAGAAAACTATGTGAAGAAAAAGGACCTTTCGTTTTGAATGTAAAAACTGAGAATGTGGCAATTACTGTCACAAAGAATTTGGAAATTTGATTTCAAAAGAAATATTGCACTAAACCAGATTGAAGTTCTAAGAATTCTCTGATCAAATATGATGATTTGACAGGAAAGCTAAAAACTAAGTGTTGTATTTCAGACAAAGAGGATAAAGTTAAGATTATCACTTCACTACAAAATTCCTCGAGTCGAGCAAAAGTTAGTAATGAATTTAATGTGTCAAAATAATTGGTTAAATTAACACAGCAGTTAATAAAAGAACACAGAATTTTACCTGCATTACAAAATAAAAATGCATCTAATTCCATAGATAAAAACAAGACTGAAAACGTTATTACATTTTATGAATGAAGCAACAACAACTGTTTGATGGATGGCAAAAAAGGTTGTTTCTGTGAAAGAAAATTTTACTAAGGTTCAGATATAAAAAAAGGTTGATATTGTGTAATTTAAATTAACTATTCACTGAACTCAAAAAAGAACATCCTGACATTAAAATTGGAAGGTCGAAATATTGAGTTGAGATCAAAATGGTGTATTGTTGGAGGGGCATCTGGCACCCATTGTTGGGAACATTCATATTTTACTCTTTGATGTGTTATATGTATGGTAGTTTATGTTTTCTCCTTGATCTTCGTTATGTACAATGTTGAATAAATGGTCTCTAAAAATGTATGAACTGGCAATATGGTGTATTACGTATTTGATTAAAAGGTCAACTTTATAATCTCACACAGGACTAATTAGAATCAATATATAATAGGTTATGGGCCCAAGAGAGATTAGTGAACTTTCCATACCAAAGGAATAAACTGATAAATCAAGGTTCATAATTTTCGCGCGTGTTCAACGTGTTGCTATCGTATTTTTTGCTTAGAAACTTTCAAGATTTATTTGTTTAACTGTCTGAACGTATTCAAGATGGCTTTGGGTGGACAATCACTGTTTAATTTTGAAAAGTTGACCAGTATGACAAACTATAACGACTGGAAATTCACGTTGGAAATGTACCTGAAACATGAGGGACTATGGGAAACAATTGCTGGCACTGAGGAAGATGACAAGAATGTACAGAAATTATTATCAAAATTATGTTTATCTGTAAATTCATCCGTGTACCCAAAACTTCGTGGAGCAACGACTGCTAAAGAAGCATGGCAAAATTTACAATTTGCATTTGAAAATAAGAGTTTATCTAGTTATATTGGGCTATTACAATGCTCAATGAATGTACGATTAGCTTCTGAGAAAAATATGGAGGCGTTGTTGTTGTTGTTTTGGGGGAAGCGACCAAACTGCGAGGTCATCGGTCTCATCGGATTAGGTAAGGATGGGGAAGGAAGTCGGCCGTGCCCTTTCAAAGGAACCATCCCGGCATTTGCCTGGAGCGATTTAGGGAAATCACGGAAAACCTAAATCAGAATGGCCGGACGCGTATGGAGACGTATTTGTCAAAAATTATGTCACTTTCTCAACAAATTCGAAGCATTGGTAAGAAAATGGACGATGATTTCGTAGCTGCAATTATGCCAAGTGTACTCCCAGCAGATTTCCAACCCTTGATATGGCAATTGAGAATTCGGGTGTCAAGATTACTAGTGATTTAGTAAGTCAGCGATTAATTCAAGAATCGACGAAACGTCAAATTGCATCCACAAATGAGACCACAGATTTGGCGCTCGTAGCTAGTAAGCAGGACAGTAAACACCAGAAGACGAATATCCAACGTGATGTTCGAAATATCAAGCCTTTTCAGTGTTATTGTCAGAAACCTGGTCACAAGGCGAATGGTTGTAGAACAAAGAAGAAACCAAATAAATTTTCAAATTCTGCGAATGCAGTGAGTACTGAAAACGAAACTGTGTTAATGGCTCTAACTGCGTCTTCGCATCATAGTGATGGCTGGTATGTGGATTCGGGTGCTCACGACACATGACGAATCAAAGAGACTCATTCAACACTTTCCAATCGACCACAGCTGCTACAGTGACAGTAGCAGATAATAGCAATCTTCAGGCTATTGGAGAAGGCGATGTTCATCTTCGAGTTACTTGTGACGACAAGAATAAACAGATAACTGCTAATGATGTTGCGTATGTTCCAAGCCTTGCATACAACCTACTGTCGGTTAGTCAGATGACAAGACGTGTATTGTGTGTATTGTTTGACAATGCGCAGTGCGTTGTATACAATATAAGTGATGTAATTATTTCTGGAACACCAGTAGCAACAGCAACTCAAATAAATGGTATTTATCGATTAGATGAAGTGCATCATTACGCAAATGTTGTAGAAACTGACAGTTATGAATTGTGGCATGGAAGACTGGGACATTTGAATCGTGTAAGCATGCATTTATTAAAAAAAAAAAAATAATGGCTGATGGACTGAATTGGTCTAACGTCAATTTAGATCCGTGTATTCCCCGCATAAAAGGTAACAACCTTTTCCTAAAACATCAGGTAGAAGAGTAAAAGATCTACTTGCCATTGTGCAGTCTTATGTTTGTGAACCAATGAGCATGGCTTAGTGGGGAGAATCACGATATCTTCTCACTTTTACGGATGATCTGTCAAGAAAATATTTTGGTTATATGTTAAAATCAACAACAGTGACACATTCATCGAATTCAAAACACGAGTAGAAAATGAAACTGGTCGAAAAATCAGAATACTTCGAACAGACAATGGAAAAGAGTTCGTCAATCGGTGCATGAAGTTATTTTTAAAGACAAATGGAATTCAACAGGAAACAACAACTCCTTTCACCAAAGAACAGAATGGTGTTGCAGAACGCTTAAATCGGACAATCATTGAAAAAGCAAGATCAATGTTAACAGATGCAGGTCTAAGTAGACAATTTTGGGCTGAACCTGTAAACATAGCAATTTATTTGAAGAATCGATCTCCAACAAAAGCTGCTAAGAATGTCACTCCTGAGGAATTATGGAGTGGTGTCGTCGAATAAATCTGAGTCATTTACGAATCTTTGGATGTCGAGCATTTGGAGCATTTGTACATATACCAAAAGAAAAAAGAACGAAATTAGAAGACAAATCTAAGGAACTTATCTCTGTTGGATATTGCGAAGATTCTAAAGCATATCGTCTGATTGATCCAAATTCACCAAAGACAATTGTGAAAGCCCGTGATGTGCAATTCGTCGAAAACTCAAAGTGCACTTGTGGAAACAGTAATCCAAACAGTAACCCAATTGACGATAATCGTATAGACAGTCATCAACTAAAATCACTGAGGGGCAACTGAACTGACACAACCTGCTGAAGTTGACAGAAATGCAGTTTATCTTGAATTAACACAAAGTGACACTGAGAAAACAGTAAATAGCAACGGACATAGTCGCACGGAAGTTTCATAGCCAGAAATGCGACCTGAAATTAGAAAATCATCACGTGAAAGAAAACCAAATACTAAATATTTTAATTATGATTTTGCGTGTCTTCCTTGTATTTCTGAACCAAATTCGTATGAAGAAGCAATGAATTGTGGTGACTGTGAAAAATGGAAGGAAGCCTTAGATAATGAATATAAATCTTTACTTGAAAATGAAACATGGATTTTGACTGATTTACCACCAGGCAGGAAGGAAATTAATTCGAAATGGGTGTCCAAGGTGAAAGAAACGTCAAATGGTGAAATTGAACGTTATAAGGCTCGTTTTGTAGCGAAAGGTTATTCCCAAATACAAGGAATAGACTTTGATGAAACGTTCTCGCCTGTTGTTCGTCATTCTTCACTTCACATCCTGTTAGCTTTATCAGCTGAATTTGATCTTGACATTGAACATATGGATGTTCAAACTGCGTCCCTATATGGTGATCTCGATGAAGAAGTTCACATTCGTCAACTTGAAGGCTACGTGAAGAAGGGGGAGGAGATGAAGGTTTGCAAGCTGAAGAAGGCAATTTATGGTCTAAAACAGGCGTCACACGTTTGGAATATGAAATTAGATGTGACATTACATAAAATGAACCTAAAGGAGTCAGAATATGATTCTTGCATTTACTTCAGAATTGAGAAACAAAATATACTCATTATAGCTTGATCATTTTCTCTAATAGAAATAATAGGTGGAAGAAAGACTTGAAGAAAGGACTAATGTATCAGTTTAAGATGAGAGATCTTGGTGAACTTAGTTGGTGTCTTGGCATGAGAATAAAATGCAACAGGAAACACAGGACGATTAGTATTGATCAAAGCAAATACGCAGCAAACATACTCAAGAAGTTTGGTATGGAACATTGTAATCCAGTTGCATATCCATTTGAACCCGGCTCAAAGCTGCAAAAATGTGAAACTAAATTGACAGATGAGGAAAACCTTGTGTTACATCGCATTCCTTATCAGCAAGCCGTAGTATCACTACTGTATTTAGATCAAAGCACAAGACTGGACATTGCATATGCTGTGGGGTTTCTAAGTAGATTCAATTCTAATTATCGGAAAATCCACTGGGAAGCAGTCAAACGAATTATGCGATACATTAAAGGCACAGTCAATGTAAGAATAACTTTCCAAAAAAGTGGAACAACTGAAACTGAAAGTTTCTGTGATGCTGATTATGCATCAGATCTCCATCAGCGGCTATCAACGACTGGCTGTATCTTCAAGTTAGCTGGGCCAGCAGTTTCCTGGACTTAAAAACGACAACAAACTGTCGCTCTATCAACTACAGAAGCTGAGTATATGGTTCTATCAGCAGCAGTGCAAGAATTGGTATACCTCCAAGGATTGCTTCGTGAATTGTGTGTTTCGCATAGTGAAAAACCAGTAAGTGTATGCTGTGACAATAGAGGTGCCATTGCACTGAGTCACAATGGTGTGCATCGAGCTCGAACAAAACACATGGACGTGAGGCACCACTATATTCATCATTTAATTAAAACAGGAAAATTCAGTGTGAAACCTGTAAGTACCGATAAGCAGAAAGCTGATTTTTTGACAAAGGCACTGCCTAAAGGTAAATTTTCAGAGTTCATGAATTGACATCTCGAGAACTTGTGGGGGTGTTGGGAACACTCAGTTTTACTCTTTGATGTGTTATATGTATGGTAGTTTACGTTTTCTCCTTGATCTTCGTTATGTACATCGTTGAATCAATGGTCTCTAAAAATGTGTGTTCCTGGCAATATGGTGTATTGCGTATTTGATTAAAAGGACAACTTTATGATCTCACAGAGGACTAATTAGAGTCAATATCTAATACCCATAATGTTTGAATTTGTTTGTATCATCAGAATGCAAAGTTCATGATGGATGGCGCAAATCTTAAAGATTTGACTATAAAGACTTTTTGGAAGTTTTCGTTTGCAATATTAATTGTTACAATTGTATGATCATGGGAAAATGTCAAGACTGTCCAGGCAAACAAGCTTTCCTTGACGTGTGTGAAGCATCAGAAGATGATTTGATGCCTGAAAATATACAATACAAACAATGGATGATAAAGACAGAATGGAAATGGTGACAATTGCAAAACCAAACAAAGAGTTTTTTGGAGTGTTAACCTGAATTACACTATTTTATTGCCAAAGTTCAGGACAAATTTCTGATAGACAAAGAGCAAACCTTGGCAGCTGAGTGCTTAGTTCTTGCCGACTTTTCAAAAAACAATTCCTTTATTGATCAAGATGAAGTACAAGAGTACAACTGGATAAACGAAGAACCCATACTTCATCCATTTGTGTTCTATTATAAAGATCAACATAAAATCACAGTTTTTTTGTGTCGTAAGTGACTACCCTGAGCACAATGCTACAGCAGTGCATGCTTTTCAACTGCAATTAACAAACTAGATAAAACAGGACAGAACTTCCATAAACAAACTGATCTACTTCTCTGATGGTGCTGCAAGTCAATATAAAAACAAAACAAAAGAATTATTAACATCTCCTTTGCAGGAGAAGGACATGGATTTGATGCAGAATGGCACATTTTTGCATTATGCTTCAGGAAAAATGCATGTGATTGAGTCGGGGGTGCAACAAAACAAGCTGTCACAAAATCTAGTCTTCAGTAGACCCAAGAGAACCAGATCTTGACACCTGAAGAAATGTTTAAATTATGTAAAGCAGAGGTAAAAGATTTACCAATGCTTTTAAAATGTGAGGAAATACAAGAACTCTACACCAATATCTTGGAGGAAAGATTCAAAACTTGTCAGAAGATTAAAGGCATCTGATCTTTTCATTGTTTCATACCTCAGTCAAACAACTTGCTGAAGTGTAAGATCACATCAACATTCCCTGATAGTGAACTTCCCCAGTGTGGAAAAGATGTACCACTGACACTTAAAAAAAAGGACACAGTGGCATGGTTTTATGGTGAACAATGATGGATTGGTGAAGTTGTTAATACTTATTGTAAAAACCAATATGTGCATGTTTCATTTTACACCTACCAGGACAAAGGATCTTGTTTAAAAAAGTTGAAAAGGATCTTGCCTGGGCACCTGTTAAAAATGTACTGAAGAACATGTCTCCCCTGGAATTTACAACTGCGACTGGCCGAACTTTTAACCTAATGCCCAAACTGAGTGAGGAAACTTATCTGTTGTTCAATGAACAACGTAGTAAAAACAAATAAGGTGAGAACAAGATCAATGCAATTAGCTGGCTCATTTTTTTAAAAAAGTGATCATAGATATGCTTAAATTATGTAACTGATATACTTTATCTATTAGTCCAGATACCGCCGACAATAAGAAAAGCCTTTCCAACTCATACTGGTAATTTTTTTAGTAGCTTCCCATTGAATCTCAAGGTTGAAATTTATACTGAAGTTCGACATCATAAAGGTCTATTGAGTGTGTAATTTTCAGATTTTTAAATGATCCCCCAACAAAGATACTGCTGGCCAGAGAATGAACAAATTCAATATTTATTTATTTATTTTAAAGTGAACTTTTTTAAGTGTAAACTCCTCACAACTGACACTCCATAAAAAGTAACTACACTATGTAGTATAGCACCAAAAATATTAAGACCAACAAATTACTCCTTCTTTGGAGAGATATTGTTCAAAAATTTAGTTTTTTTTAATTTGCAACCACTAAATCTGACCCATTAAAAATATATTAAGAAATGCATTTAGTTAGATGATCATGGTTTTAATTTATAGTCCAGTGTATGTTGAAAGGTCTGGGGCAACTGCTTACTGTATAATTTTTTAAAAAACATGATGTTTCTAAATGCAAAAGAATGGTTGCAGCCCAAAACAAAATGAATGCTGTTTCTACATGATAACGAATAAAAAAAATTTAGAGTCCACCAAACATGAGGGAATTCACCCACTGAATATCAGTTTCTTCTGAGATGGTCAAGCTACCAACGCTGGACCACTTGATATGGACTGACCCAAGAATTAATATCTTTAAGTACAGTGAAAGATTTTTTCCCAATACTACCATTAACTGGCGCATATATTATCAGAGTGAAAGGTACAAAGAGCAAATTAATTAAAAGGGAAACAAGAGCAACTATCAAAATTGGACCATTTACATTTACATGAATTTTATTAGTGGACTTAATATAAATATTCAGGTGTTTTATGGAGTAGATTGGTTGAAGAAGTACAAAGTGATTTTAGATTTCCATGCATCATCAATGAAGTGCAACGTGGACAATCACCATGATGGAATACAATTTACATCACCACCTTAGTAAGTACTAAATATGTGAGGCTAAATCACATCCGTTTAGTAAATAATACAAAAGTAGTGGAGAAAGAAAATGTTAATCAGCTACAATAAACATCACTTACATTCATAAAAATTGTATACGAGTCTGATTTATTAACTAATATGTAAAAGGAAGCATTGTACCATGTTTTATGTACCCATGAGAAAATGTTTCCAACAAACTAGGGGTCATAGGCCATCATATATGTAATTTTAAAATTAAGAATAAAGGACTATTTTTCTGCAAATCCTAACCAGTACTGATACGTTTAAAACCTTAAGCACAAGAAGATATTAATAAGATGACAGATAATGATATAGAATGTAGCATAAGTGCCTTCAACAATCCTTTACTGATAGTACGAAAGGTTACAGGCAGGGTTCACCTCATGCTACATGCATGTACTTTCCATAGACATATAGAGACTGAGGGAGATATATCAGTGTACATCAATGAAATATTAGTACATTTTGAGGAAGCAAAGTACTTTAGTTTGATGGATTTGGCAATTGGCAGATGAGATTAAATGACAATTCAAAACCATACTCAGTTTTTTTACATGATGGAATAAACTTTCAGTTTAAAGTATTACCATTTGGGCTAAATATATTTGTTTCAGTATTTATACAAGCCTTAGGTCAAGCTCTTAGCAGACAGTTACTGCAAAATATATCAATCTATGTCGATCTTTCAGCCGGTCGGTGATGACAGAATCGAGGCACATGCCCCGCAATCTTTTTTAAATGATTTTACAGAAACTATTTGCTAAAAAAATTATTTTTGCTTTACTTGCAGCTTTATATGTCAGGTTCATTATGAGGTGCCCAACATTTCATTACTGGTCATAATTGTTGTGATATTTACGTGGAAGTAAGACACAGCACGAAATTCGAAAAAGTTTGCAATGAAAAATTGGTGTCGCTATGACTTTGTGATCAGTGCATGTTACATAATATGTTGCTGTGTATTGAAATTTAGCTAACATATTGCATTTTTCTTTAAACTTGGTGGAGGTCTGTAATTGTCACCAATCTCGAGAAAATTGATCTGACGTAGCATACTCATTTGTGGTCACACAGTGCCAGCAATAAAACTAAGGTGATATATCCAGAACATTCGTCATATTTCATAAATGGTTTGAGATATCAAAATGAGAGTTTGACAAACGACAGCACACAAACAGGAGAGTATTTTGCCATACGGTTATTATGTAATTCTTCATTATCTACCATATTGTTCCACTAACTACAGACATTTCCAGTGAAGGAATGTTATTTTTAAGAGCCATCAACAGCTGGTGAAGCAAGAAATGCTATGGGCTTTGGAACAACATAAATGAACTCATTACATGTTTATTTCATACCGTGGATGTGCTTTTTCATAAAATGCTCACCTTAGTTTTCCCCAGTTCCTCTCTTGATAAATTTAATGAACCACTGTGTAAGGATTCTCCCTCAACTGCGTCTGCACAACACGTTAGTGAGGTTAGACTGTATAAATTTCGGTGAGTTTTGGCAAAAGAAGCACATTTTAACACGGCAACAAAGAGAAATGTGTAGGTTTTCCTCAAAATTCCCCATTCATGACACTTCTCTGAAAGTTACAAATGGTTAACAAACAAGGAGAAAATTAATCGTTGTATTTTCGGTGGAATTCTTTTTGGATACTAACCACAGAAGAGGTGACAGATATTTTTGAATAGGCACCATCCGAATGTGGGCATGAGGGGCCTCTCTTAATGTTTACAAAATATGTGAGTGTAGGCTTCAGTTTAGAATGACACTTGCCCTCCAGCACTCAGTATTTACCCTACAGTGCCTGCCCAGAGCCCCACCACCACTGATCTCCCCACACTTGCCCCATTGTCTGCGCATCTACCAGCTATGGTACTCTGCCTGCACCAGCCAAAACACAGTTCTTGGGTCACAGCTGGCAGAATTTCAATAGTCCTATCTTCAGTCCTGGGTTTTCATCTTTGAATACCTGATACAGTTAATGCAGGTTTCACAACACTAGTCATTTTTGCTTATGAACCCTGAAGCCCTGTTCATTAATAAAAATAAAATCTTTCTTCCCAGGCAAACAGTGGCTTATTATGTTTCTGTTGTAGAATTCTATGACACCATACACAATTGTTCACTTAAGACACATTTAGGTCTTGGCTTGGGATTCTCTAAGATACCATATTTGTTTTGCTTTTCTCTCTAAATAGTTAGAGGATCCAAATTTATTTTCAATCCTTCGAAAGCTCCAACTTTTCAGAAGATGTGTCAGCATCTGCATCTTCTCACTGTCTATGGTGCTGGTACTGAATTTCTCTTTCAATTGCTTTATCATTTCAGATTCAATATTTGTTTCATAATCTGCATTTTTTTCCACACGAGGTATGTATTTACTTCTCAATAACTCAGAACTTGGTCAAGGTTTTTCTGCACATATCTTTCTTTTCCTGTCTGTTCTTTTTCACTGGGGATTTGCCAAGAGATACCTAACTATCATTTAATGCATCTAAAGCAACTTTTGGGGCTGCAGATGTGTGACTCATCTGAGCAGAAATACAGGTTTGTGGTTTCCACATGTTTCAATGTAGCTGAGTCAGCCACACACTTTTGTCCCTGAGTTAATTTTTTTCTGCATTTACCACATATTTTGTAGTCTGTCATTATGCCACCAATCATCTGCATTTGCACTTTAAATACATTTTTCTTACATCTGCTATGTCCATCTTCCCTGAATGGGTTACAGCAATACATGATGATCTCAAACTCCATCTTCCAGGTAGATTTGTATAATTTCAAGACACAAGACCTTTTGCAGCAACTATCTGTGTACATGTTGCAGGCACACTACCATCCAATATTTGTTAGGTTGTTAATGGCCCGCCTACATTGTTACCTTCCAGTGCATTGTTAGACCACCACCTTTTTAACAATAAACATGTTTTTCAGTGCTTTGTGTCATATTGTCAGAGTCTGAGTACAATTTATTTTGCATTAACAGCACATTCCTGTACATATTAATTTATATCTCCTAATCCCATTATCACCCTAACTTGACTTTTTACTGTTGTACAGTGTAACATGAAGAAGAAAATATATTATTTCATCAGTTTCAAAGGTGGCATGTTTTTCGATACTCAAGGTCAAAGTTCAAGGTCACTGACCTTACTTGTGTACATTCTTCAACAATGACAATCTTGCATATCATTGAAAAACTTGTTTCAAGACCTTTCCAAAATTACCTCGTTCACTGTTGTGTCTTTATTAGAATGGAAATTTCAGCCGTTTTTGTCAGCAGTACTTGTCGAATTATCTGCACACTTTTTGAGCTTCAAGTAGCCATTACTCCTGTCTTACTTGTGCTAAAATTCTGTAATTTGTTATTTTTCACTCTCTAGTCATGTGCAACGGACACACCAAATTTCATGAATATCGAAATGGGTCAGGTTGAAAATTGTACTTTTCTGTGTTCATCAAACATGGTATGACTCGTTTTTATCTTTTTTTTCTTTTAATCCTTTTCTTTTCATGTTTTGTACGAAGCAGAAAACTATCACTATAATCACGATACTAAGGGCTTATAATAGGAGAGCAGGTTATATAATAACCATTTTGATTTTTCCAGCATAATTATTCATAGTTTACTTGTCAGGTTGCCTACTAGATTCAAAAACCATCATGACAATGTATCTAATTGACTGCCATTTCATATGAGACGCTATTTCTCAATAATGATGTGCCTCGCTACTTAGTTTTCATCACTGGCACCACAGCACGTACACAATGCATTAGGGGCTGTATTGATGTGCCTGGTACATATGTCACACCATATTTCGATCTACGTGACATTGCTGTCTCCAAAAACAGTATCAATTTTATACATGAGATATCTCATCTGCCTTTTTTCAATTACTCTTTAAGTAACATGGGGTCAAATTTCTGACACTACTCTGTTTGTTTTAGTGTAACTCAAACCATGTGTACAAAATAATATTCATTCTGTATAGAATGTGAACATTTCAGAAGTAATTTTCTGTTAATCAGGAATGTAACAAAACAAATCTGTAAGCATGCAAAACTCTGAAACTTTTAACATGGGATTATAAAAGAAATAAGTTATTTTGAAATAACAAATGAATGGAGAGGTGAAACAATCAGTAATAGGGTAAAAGGAACTACTACTATCAATAAGTAAGATATTATAACAGAGTATTGCACACAATGAAGTAGAGGGGTATATATGTAAAATAAGTTACAAATGTAAGACGGGACTCAAGATAAGATAAAAAATACAACATTCTAACAAGGTTTATGGTACATTAATAAATAACCTAGACAAAATTTATAATTTGTAGAAAATTAACTTTTTCTCGCTTGCATTGAAATTTCAAACACAAAACTTTCCAAGAAGAGACTTAACTCTCTCAAAATTTTGGGCCTGGTACTATTTTCATATTAACCACAACAGAGCAGAAAGTAAAAAAGAAGTCCATAAATGGAAAAAAAATTGTTAAGATTTGAGTGTGATGCTACGTCATCACTAAAAGCAAGCACAGTATAAGTGCTATCTTATGTCAAATTCGCCTCAACTTTCCAAAGCATCTAAAGACTCAAGAGTTATACTCTAATACAGAATGGGCAATGCTGAATATATAAAATTGTACTTAGGAAACTCGGGCAATAGCCTCAGACCACAGGGCACCTACTTCTGCATTTGATCACTTGGGCCTTAGAATCAAAAAAGTTTCTACAACTTCTTACACAGTGACAATAAACTGCAGAACTCTGGGATCACGATCTAGATTAGTGGAGTTGCAAGAGGAGTTAATTAGGACCAAATAAGATGTAAAAAGGTTATCAGAAGCGTTGAAAAAATCCAGACCAAATGGAATTAAAATCAGGCCATATGTTTTATTACAGATGAAAACAGTGGGAGTAAATACAAGTGTAGCCTTTGTAGTAAATAAGAAAATTGAAAATACTACAGGTATTAAAGGAAACTCAAATATTATATTAAAACTGGTTTTAAAAATAAACAAGAGATATACTGTGGCAATCGCTTGAACCTATGGACCAACACTCAAATTCTGTTGAGGTACAACACCTCTACAAATATTTACAGTTATTTCACGCAGAATAACCTCCTCCAAACCAACAAGCACGAATTCTGAAAACCTCCAACAGACAACACCCACCCTACAATTTTTGTATTTATTTATTTGTTTTACTCCACGTACCATCCTCAAAGACAAAGATTGAGGGAATAAGGTAGATGGCATATTTCCTAATTTATAAAAACAATTCAGCTTAATACCGCGCCAATGTGTTTATTAACAAAAGTATGGTGATATGGGTATCAAACAACATAGGTTTCCTTGGTTGATGTTTTCTCGGTAAACAGGGTACAGCATGTTTTATCTTAGACTGAGACTCTTCAGCAGAATTACTTCCTGGTGTACACCACAACAGTATTTCTTATCCACTGCGTCATGACACATTGGTGTATCGCAAATAAATGTCAGGCACGTCA
Source organism: Schistocerca piceifrons (assembly GCF_021461385.2). Classification (NCBI taxonomy): domain Eukaryota; kingdom Metazoa; phylum Arthropoda; class Insecta; order Orthoptera; family Acrididae; genus Schistocerca; species Schistocerca piceifrons. The sequence goes on along the minus strand of NC_060148.1, from coordinate 123,644,362 downwards.
CGAAATTTTTATGTTCCTGCTCAAGAGTAATAAGTTTCTTTTATTGTGTGCCTTATATTTCTGTCGAAAAGTTCCTATATAACAGTGTTGCACAATGAATTTGTAAAATTTGCATTTCATATTCACCCATAATTAAAAAATTGTACTGTAGGTACTTTTAAGTGTTTGCTTTTTTGCATCTAGTAAAAAAATCAAACATATGGGTGTCATCAAAGTTTATAACAATCAACATATATAAATTCCTGGGTGTAAAAACTTGTAAGTATATGAAATTGAATGACCACAAAGGCTCAGTTGAAGGTAAACCAATTGGCAGATTTCAGTCCATTGACAGAATACTGGGAAAGTGCAAGCAATCTGCAGAGGAGGCCACTTACAAGACAGTCATGCATAACATCTTAGAACATTGCTTAGTTCTGTGTGGGACTCATGCCACATAGGATAAAAAGGGAAAACTGAACATACAAATTAAGAAAGGCAGTGGCACAAATGGGCACACTTTTGTGTGACCCACAGGACAGCACCTCAGAAACGTTGAGACACCTGAAGTGGCAGACTCCAGAAGGCAGCTGCAATTTATCTCATTAAATCCTCTTTAACAAATTTCCAGAAACACTGTTACATGAAGACTCCAAAGATACTTTCAACTCCCTACTTTTCACTTCCATAGGACCCATGAACATAAAATCAGACTAATTACAGCATGCACCAAGCCATTTAAACAGTCACTTTCATACTCAGTGCATGTGAGATGAAATAAATGATCCAGCAGACAACAAGGCAGAGCATTTGCACAAACTAAGGCACATAAAGGTGAAACTCATCAACATGCAAAAAGCAGAAACAGAAGAAATCGAAACAAGAAGCCAACAGATGCAGACGACGAATGAAGTGCTGGCCACAATGCACCATATCAGCAGGATAATTGCAAAAACAAGACAAAAAAGAAATTAAGGAACTCCAAATAGAACTACAACAGCAACATCAGAAATCATGGAGCAGGTACATAAATACCTCAGCCAACTGTTTGAGACAGAGGAATAGAGCGACGTCACAACAGATGTCCTCATATACATCTTGCATGTCATTCTGACGGACATAGACAAATTAAACCTGGAAAGAAGTATGGAAAAAGATGATGTTCATACCACCATTAAATCCAGCACAACTAGAAAATCAACAGGATGGATGGGATTCTCACTGAATTCTACCATACATACCGGGATATCGTCAGGTGGTCAAAAAATACCAGAAAACTTCAAAATGTAACACACTATCTTAATTCTGAAGAAAGCAGCATTGTGAAAAATAGAGGATTACAGACCTATCACACTGACTACAATATAGCAGCACAATACATGGCAGACAAATTAAAAGTGCTGATGAAGAAAATGATACACCCTCACCAGACATGCGCCGTGCCCAGAAGGGCCACCTATGAGGCTTTAGCCGAATATAGAGAAGCCATAGGCATTACAGCAGTAAACAAATCCGACGCTACGATTGTGCTGGTGGACTTTGATAAGGCCTTCACTAGAGTGAACCACGGTTATCCTTACAAGATTCTAGAAAAACTATGCCTGAATAATAATGAATATACTTAAGAGCACCACCTCCAGGCCATAAATAAACAGCCGTAACACAAAACTAATGGAAGTTCAGAGGTCGGTGAGACAAGGTTGCCCACTCTCAGGGGCATTATTTGCCATGGCCCTGGATCCACTTCAGCGGAAGACCAACACCATCACCGGAATCAAGTTGCCCGGCACTATAGCAAAATGTAAAGCTTACACTGACAACATAGGATCCTTCATAGAGACAAGACAGACTTTCCAAGAATACAATAAGCCCTCCAAACTTTTGAAGAAGCGGCAGGGTAAAAAATAAAGCCACACAAAACGGCACTCGTATGAATCGGAAACCAGAAACTTAACAAAGGGAGCACATGGTACTTGAGACACACAAATGCCAGTGAAAACGTCAGCCCAATACTGGCAATCAGCTCTACACAAAATAAGGGAAAGTGTAAGATCAAACGGAAACAGACTGATGAACTTATTCCAGAATGCAAGTCTCATCAGCGAACAACTACTCTCAAAAGTGTGGTTTCTGGCTGTCAAACTTCCTACTGCTACCTACTGGCACTTCCAAGATCAGCGAAACTGTAATGTCCTTCTTCTATGCCAAGGCAGAATTCTTCACTACGTGAAAGCGAGGCGACACAGAACTGTCTGATATTGCAGTCAATATTTGTTGATAATGTCCACTCTTGGCACTTATGTGAGTCTATATTTGGGGTTACAAAATCAAGTCTCTTTAGCAAGCAAGCTTAGATTCAAATTATTACTATCAGCTAGCTGCACTGTTCAGTGGTTGCCACCAAAGTTACTCATTAACAGATACTAGGTGGTCAATTCACATTTCAAAATGAATTGATATCTTTAATTGGCATAGCACATGTATAATGAATTCCTTCAAAAGACACAGGCTTCAGTTAACACAGCATGATGTTTTGTCCGTTGAAAATTATTCCCTTTAATATTAATGTGGAATACATCATCATCATCATCATCATCATCGTTATTCTTATTGTCCAGGGATAATCCATCATAGTTCAATTCTTGTGATGTTTGGTTCAAAATTGTAGGACACTACAGTTTTTCCTTAACTCAGTTTCTATTAACAGTGTTTCTTTGATATGATTCAGTAGTATGAATGCCCACACTTGTTTCTGTCGCATGATGCAGAACAAAACTGACCAACTGAGCTGTATACAAAATAACAATTTCAGAGCCTACCCTCCGAATAAATTTCTGTGGTCAATCACTGTCTCGTCTGCCCTTTGTCCTTTAACTGTTGTTGTTGAGTACTCTTTTCATGTTCTGCTGCTCACCAGGTACTGTTGATGAGTTTGAGCACAGCTTGTGGGTTTTCCTTGAGTGCTATTGATGAGTTAACTCAAGCCATCCTGCTGTCCCCTGACCACTAATGACAAGTATAATTGTGCAGCTTTGCAGGCAGCTGTGTACTGTTCATGAATTTTAGTGCACAATAGATCTTTGAACCATTTTTTAGCAGTTTCTCACAGTTCTGGCTGCTAAGTTGGTAGTAGTACTGTGTCTACTATGATCTTATTTCACTGCATTCAATTTTACTTCATCTTACTGTTCATCAAGATTAGAATAAAAATGTTTGGGATTACAGAAATGTCAGATACCACCCCGTATGCCTTGTCCAATAACGTCACCAATATGGCAGACAGAACCATTCACAACGTCTCCAGTATGGCGCCTATGACATTATGTAAACACGATTACAAACACAAAAATATACAAAAAAAGAACACACACATCTTAATGTATAAATATAATCAAAGTAACAGGACGAGCGTGGGAAATTGAAGGTTTTTGGGTGGGGACAAACTAAATACAAACACCTACAAACACACACCACGATCCCAAACCAAACACGACAATGACACAAAAGCAATCAAAATTTCCCCAATTCCACTACACTCACAATATTCACAGGTATGTGTCACTTCCTTTCACCTACATAGCTCAACAGCAATTGCCATTACCACAAAAGAAAAACTGACAGCTCAAAAAATAACAACACTGCAACTACCCATACCATCAAAAATTGGAATCTGACACTTCACTTGACCTATATAGGTCAATCGCAGCTCACGATACCAAAACACGTAGCTACGACACCTCATTGGAATTGGTCACTTCCCTTGACCTATATACACCAGCAGCAGCTCACGATACCAAAATACCTACGAAGACAAATTGGATCCGGACACTTCCATTGACCACCTACATTGGTCAACAGCAGCACAAGATACCAAAACACAGCTACGATGACAAATTAGAATTGGACACTTGGTCTTGACAAACGTAACTCAAATAAACTGGCGATACCAAAAAAATTGAAACAGAGTGCTTCCCCTAAGATACATAAATCAACCACAAGTGCCGATACCAAAACACCAGTAACCAACACATGCAGTAAATAACACCGACCCAACAACACACAAATACCCCACCAATCATCATCATAATATGCGAACAATAGATAAAAAAAATGGCTACTTACCACATAAAAGTTCCAGCGTTACATACTAGGTCAGCCCACCACTGACAAACACACATCCAAAACAACCCCCCCCCGCGCAACCTTCACACAATTAAACTTAGAAAACATATCCATACCTAACAAAAGAAGCCACAAATTAAATTAAATGACTTACCACACGACAAACAGCAAACGACACCACAATAACAGAAACACAACACAAACTTCACTCTTAACTCACTGAAACCAATTTCTGTTGTTCTATAAGGGTCACGACCAATAAATGCACACTTGAAGCAGCGATACCCAAATGAACCCAATATACCACATAATACGCGGACCATACACACACCACTTGAGGACACCACCAACCGCAACAAGGCGACATCTACAAACACAACACACTCAAACTAAAGTCCGTGTTGTCATGACGTCACACACCACAACATCCTTACGTCACAGGTCAAAACTAATACGTGGGATTGGATGCCTCCATTGATCCAAATATTTATATTTTCAACCCTTCTATTGAGGAAGAAATTGTGAAGATTCGGCATGACAGTGGGGATGAATTATTCAATGTTGATATAAGTGGTAACTCCTTCACAGATTCTGACAGTGAGAGTCTTGAAGTCATGTACCTCAATAAGTGTAACACACAGTCTTGTGTCAACAAGATGTAATTGATAGTCTGTCTGAGGAAGAAAGGGTGGTGACAAATTTCACTAGAAGAACAATCATTTTAGTCCACATAATCACGCATTTGAAGACTTGTCCTGAGGATACAGCAGTCAGCCATGGAATGATCCAAGCACTCTGTCACTCTTCATGTTACTTTTGAGAGAAGCTACTGTACTGACTAATACGCAAACAGGAGGTCTGAAGTCCCTTCATGCCTGTTTTACATGTGTGAAGTGCACAGGAGTGAAAGTACCGCATACACTCCATCAGACAGACAAAAATTATAAATGATCATCTGTTTGTGGTATTGAAATATTCATAAATTAATGAAGATACTTCATACACCTGTATTTCATTGCTTTGCATATTTTATTGCACAATTGGCATAAAACAGACCATTTTCTTTAATTTCATGAACTGATGGATTTAAAGTTTCCTTGAGGTGTATGAGTCTGAGCTTTATCTTTGATAATGATAGAAGCGGAAGAAATTAATTAAAATTTGTATTACAGCCATGACTTGAAACTTTTTTTTTTTAACTTTATTCAATTGACTGTATACATATAAATAGAGCACATTAATAAGAAATGACACATTATATTTAATTTCAGATTTTCTTTTTATAAATTTCTCCTTTATTTCATTTTTGGGGAATACGGAAGCGTCCGATCCCGCCCGTCTGCTTTGACCCATGACGTCACAAATATGGCGGAAACAAAAACAAACACACACACTTTCAACACGAAGCCTAATGACACTAACGGGACAAGCACGGGAAATGGGGTGTTTTGGGTGGGGGGGGGGGGGCAAACTAAATATAAACAAATTTAGACGCCTTGCGTAGCTACAACGTGTAAGTGAAGACAGCCATGCATGAATACCCACCCACCTCCCCAGGGGTCGTAACCCCTGCAACCCATAGAAGATAAAGATGCTTCAGTAGCTGATTAGTGTTTTTTGTCTTTTTTTAAAAAAAGATCTCACGGGATAGAACGAACAGATCAGAAAGATAAATATAATAAACTAAAACAGAAATTGGAGGAAACAGATAGTTAAAATAAGTAATAAGCGTTTTTAAATTAAAAAAAAAAATCTCACGAGATAGAACAAACAGATCAGAAAAGTAAACAAAATAAGACAAAAAACAGAATTGGAGACAGACACATTCAAACCAAACTCCGCGCCGTCATGACGTCACACCCTTACGTCACGGGTCAAAGCCGACGCGTGGGATCGGACGCTTCTGTTGACTATCTCTTCAGTGTTTGGAGTTCATTTTGTTTTTACACTTAGGATATTTTTCCACGTGTGTGTTTCTGTAATGCTTTCAGTCTTTTTGTGCAGTTTTTGAGTTAGGTTTTTTGACTACTTTCCTCATTGATGATTAATGTCAGCAAATAAACAGTTTTATGTTACTAGTGTAGGTTGGTTCAGTGACACAAAGTTCTGACCTCCCCCCCCCCCCCCCCTCCCGCCCCAGCACATCTAGTGCTGCAGAGCCTGTCCCCAGGTACCCCATCCCCACCGCACCTCAAGGTGGCACTCTGGAGTCTGTTGACTGTGGCCAACAAAGCTTCAAGCTGCGTTTGGACTGTGGCTAACTCCTCCTGCATTTGCACACAACAGACAGTCCCTATCCATCTAGCTAATATGCGATTTACTATAAGAAACTTAAGGAAACCTACTGCCACCCAAGGTAAACAACTACACTCTAGTTGGCAGAAAGGGCACTCAACAATGAAAAACAATAAAAATCTATGGTAGAAGCTAGATCTGGTGCTTATTTTGCTGCTAGGGGCTATCAGGTAAATACTACAGGAAAAAACACGCGAAAATGACCTAATAAAACTATAAAAACGGCTACATTCACTGTATAGAGTCTAAATGACACAAATAAACCTAAATACTGAGTATTGTACACTGACAGATGCAGGTACAAAACGAAACCATTAGCTAACAGTAAGAGTTCAGAATGTAAAGCACAAATACGAACTCTACTTTATAGGAACCGATGGGCTTACAGTACACGATCACTAATGTCCACAACAGCTAAGGAATTTAAGCAGACGGCGAGGTGACTATTGGCTTTCTGCTACCTAAACTGTACGTACGAACTTACCACGTATTTTACGTTTGCTGAACTATTAACGGTCGCAGGTTGCGCTGGTCAAACGTATGCAAGTGAGCTTAGAATTCACTGTCAGTATGACTTTTCCCAATAAAACGTGTAAAAACTGCTACCTTCAATGTAACAAAGCTAAATGACACTAATAAACGTGAATACTGAGTATTCAACACTAACTTAAACTGATTAACCTTCGTATTTATAATGTAAACAAACGTTTACGTACAGGCGAAAAATGACATAATAAAATGTATAAAAACTGGTATCTTGAATATATCGAGTCTAAATGACACTAATAAACTTAAATACTGATTACTGTGCACTGACTTAATTGATAATGCCGCGCATTTAACAATGTAATTTAAGAATGTAAACCAACGTTTGCGTACACGCGAAACTGTCCTTAACAGAAACTTCGCTTTTCCTATTCAGACGCAAATAAAAACTAAAACCTTCAATTTATCAAGTCTATCTGAAACTAATGCACGTAAAAACTATAGAAGATACGGCAAAAACAATTAATTACATATCTCGTAACACTCTGAAGAAGACGTAAAATTCTGCTGTAAGCTGGTGTCCCAACGAGCAACAAGAAGCATGGAGTACCCCCTCCTGCGCATGTCGGATTCACGCTAATGCATCTGCTGGAGTAGCGTCTGACGTCTACTGTGTAGTCAGCTGCAACCTCATAGTGTTATGTAAATTTGTGTGTGACATTCTTCAGGTAATTTATAAGCGTTTATAAACAGCAAGCAGGAATAAATGAAGAAATGTGTTTCGTAAGTAAATTAACATGGTACTTAATTTGTATCACAGTAACACTTGAGTTTGATGAATGAGTGTAATAGTTCGCGAATATCTTGTGACGACTGATGTTTGAGGCTGCTGTCTTTTTTATGTTTTAATTTTTAATGGGTACATAAGGATGAGATTCATCACCTAGTGTGCTTTGTGATGGTGTGTGAATGTTGTAGTTTTTCAGGTTATGTTCATAATAACTAAATACCCGAGTTGTTAGTGCTTGTTTTTGGCCTGTCCGGTAAAATCGCTACGTGTATCCGCGTAAAAGAAACGGCTGAGAGTGTAACGTGTTGTCAGGAGCAGTTCGTCATTGCAGTGATCTCCATGTACTTCGTGACTAACGATAAAAGGCGGACAGTGAAATCCAAACATTCGCTATGTTAGTACGGTTATGTTGACTTACTTAGCAGTAATAATGATTGTGATGATAATTTTCTGTGATGTGATGTAGACATATAGCGGCTCTAGATTGTAGGGCTAATGTAAGCACTATTTCAAGTGCCCACAGTTTCTACATCATTTCGTGCTTTGAGTATGTTCGCATGAAAGGAAATGCTGTAATTCTGTTGCATTTTGTTAGTTTTCACTGTGCTTTGATTACTCGTGTCGCTAGTATTCGTCGAATCGTGTTAATACCAGTTTGTTGTAGTGTGTGGGTTTTAATGGAGTTCTGTATTAGAGTACTGTAACATTATTTACGAACTGGCGAAATACAAGATACAGATTAACTGTAATTTGTCTAACATAAAGCATTACATATAATCGAAACTCAATAGATCATTCATCATAGTTACAGTTAGTATGAAGTCGTTTCAGTAAATCAGTTTTGTAAGAACATACTAACCAACGTTTAATCTTGATGGTAATCAAGAATGAGAACTACCGCATTGCAGTGTGCTGTCTACGGTACAGGTATATGGTTATCTTTAATAGCAGGTACAGATTCTAAAACGATGATGCTTACTGTAAATTGAGCATACATCCGTGAAATAATACAGATGAAGGAAGTTTCGGGGTAGTGCCTATGTTGGAAATGCATATTCACTGATAAACAATCCATACATCCTGATTTTCATGATGTCCCTATCACACAGAAATTAACACAATGAACCAAGTGTAGAATGAAATATTTGGTGTTATTAAGTAATATTGCTGCAATTTATTGACTGCTTTGATTGTTTGTAACGCTGAAGTTATTTTACGATTGTTCACTCTTCATGACCTGAGAAATGTAAATGAGTTTATATCACTAAGCACACTTTTCCTCAGCCACTTTGAATCTGTTTCCTGTGTAATCACCCATTTACTTCACGCAATAGATGAGTGAAAATACTGCCTTTGAGCTATACCTCGTGTACTTTTCTTATCTGATTGCTTTTTCTTTTCAGACTGTAGAACTGAAGCCATGGACCAGGAGCCAACTATGTGGATAAAAAAAGAGGGAACGGATGAAGTACAAACTGAGTTATGCTTCATGGTAAGTGGCTTACTTGTATTTCTTAAGTGTTTCATTAATTTCTGTGTCCAGTATGATGTGTGAATACATACAATTGATGTCATACAGTTGGAAACATGAATAATTCTGTTTACTAAACTGATGAACTTTGTCTTAAATACTGCATTTTGCACAGTACATTGAAATAAGCCTCGTATTAAACCTCACATAGAACTGAGAAAGAGTTTTAATTTAATGTTTAGTAAACATGGAAAACTTTTTTAATGCACAACCCAATTATACTGATAAAGTGGTTGCCATAAAGTGGGTATATTCTGCTCTGATACACTTCTTTTAAATGACAACCTTAATGTGCAACTTAAGAATAAATATGACTATAGTGAATCTTAGCAGTGCCATTAAATTTTATAAATGGTATGGCTGCAGTTAATCCATTATTGCAGTGTATTGTGGTATGAAATGAGAATTGTAATTTATTTATTGATAATGTAAAATAAATTGTTTATAAATAATTTTGAAGTGACGCTTGCATGGTCACTAATCTGAGAAGTACATTTTGTTTACTTTGAATATGTGAACAATATGTAAGTGGAACTGTCAGCAGTAAAGTTAAATTTCAGACAAATATCACATCATGGAAGCATAAATTGTTACACAGCAGAATGAATTTGTATGTTGGCAGCAAAGTTTTGATGGAGCCATGGGGTTACACATCAAATATTGACAGGTTTGTTCATAACCACTTTCTGCATTTGCTGCACATTGTTATGCATATTGTTTGTGAAACTGCCACAATGTTAAAGTTGCTGGTGTAAATAATCTTACATATACATGTCACTTAAAATCTAATGCAGTGCAACCGTTTGTAGGGTATTCACCTATCAGCAGCAAATAACTTCACTTGGTGCCACTAGTATTTTTATCCTGCCAACCAGAATTGAGGGTACTGACACAATCTCACAAACTACTTGTGTACTGTCTGTGCTGAACAAGTCTGCTTCAACATCCATCTTAGGTGCAACTGCAGCAGTACTGTGATAGCATTACTGCAGTATTTGCATTTGAATATATATGAATGCTTCATTATAGTTCATACAAACTTTGTGATCAGCTTGAATTCATTTGACACGCAGTATCACAACACTAATCCTAAACCATCACTTTGAGGAAACGGTAGGAAAGTAAATACACTAAATTTTATGAAATACAGTAAAAGAGTGGTTAGACCCAACATAGTTCAGTCTTTGTCTTTCACTGCTGACGTAATAATGGTTTGGCATACAGAATGATATGTATGCACAACACACGTCATGTAAATGAAAAGCAATTTGAAGAGTCATTGACCTTGGACCTAAACTGGAGAACTATTCAAAGGCTACAAGGTTAAAATGTGGTGCTAGACCCACTTCCCCCTTGAAATATTGGTTGTGGTGGGAGTCTGATTCATAGTGCATCTCAAGGCCTAGCCTATGTTCAAAGGTGGCAGTGTGGCTGTGAGCTGACCAAGCCTTGATATGTGAAAGCTAAGTAACGGATGTGGTAACAAATTGACCAGTAGCACAGCCTAATGTTTACCAAAAAATCCAAATGGTGCCTAGAATGTAACTTTTACGTACAAGAAGACTTCTCTTACATTGTGTGCTGTGTTAGTGGGACTGAACTTCCTATGACCTTAAGAGATGCCTGTAGACATTATATTAAATGAAAGCCACCTTCTTTGCCAAATTAATTAAACATTAATTTTTAATTGGTATATATTTTGGGCTTGAGCACATGTGGGAAAGTAATGACACAAAATTTTTATTCGGAAATTATTGAAGCATTTTAATTAAAAGAATCTTAACATTTAACGTATTTATTCTTCATGTTTGTATATTTATTTCAAACACAGTCACCGTGGCACTGAACACCTTTCTCCCAGTGAGACACCAGGTTGTTGGTGTCGTCACTGTAGAATGCTTGATTTCGTTGGCAGACCCACAGCCTCACCTACGCTCACACTAATTCATCACTATCAAAGTTGAGTTCCTGAAGGTGTTCTTTAGGTTTTGCAAACAGTTGAAAATTCATTGGCTCAAACTGGGCCAGTATGGAGGATGATCAATAATAATGAATCAAAGGCGTCAGACTGTTGCAGGTGCAAAAAAAAAAAAAAAAAAACAGTTGTGTATGGTCTGGCATTGTCATGCTGAAGGAGAGGGTGCTCCACATGTGGATGAACTATTTTAATTGGTGCTCTGTTGTCTGAGGGTTTTCTCACGTGCTGACACAGTTAAATAACACACACACACACACACACACACACACACACACACACACACACACACACACGTTACACCCTGCAGTTCAGAACTGTTCATCAGGAGGGTGCTGCATACTGTGTCAGCAAAGTGGTAACATCAACAGTGTCATATGCATGACAACTGATATTAAGAACAGAATCAAAATTTTGGAGGCATTATTTTCTGGCACACCCTTGTAATAAATTGATGCATTTTACAATTGCCTCAAATGTTGCAGAATGGTTCCCTTGGCATTGCCCAGCATCCACTTGGAAGCCATAATACTAAATCCATATACACAGCAGCCAAAACATTATGATCACTGATCTACTATCAGTATAAACTCATCCAGGCAATAACATCTCACCTTGTCTTCTAGTCAGACACACGCACGTTGCATGGAGTATCAGTGAGCATCTTGTCTTGTTGTAAAATAGGAAATGCGCACATTCTGAGTTTGACCAAGAGCAGATTTTGATGGCCTGAAGGCTTGGTATGAGCATTTTGGAAGCTGCACAGCTTGCTGGGTGTTGAAGTAGTACTGCGGCAGTTGTCTTCAACACATGGCAAAACAAAGGTGAGACCATGGCCAGACATTATGGGGTTGGGCAAGTACTCCTCATCACAGACGGTAGACATCATAGGCTGGGCAGACAGCTAAAACAAGACAGGCAACAAACTGTGGTGTAACTAACATCAGACATTAATGCTGGGCAGAGTACAATTGTGTCTGAATGCACAATGCTCCAAACACTCCTAATGATGAGTCTGTGCCGCTGATGACCCACGCCGTGACATCGACAACATCTGAAATAGGTATGTAACTATTGGCACTGGATGTTGGCACAATGGCCGAGCACTGCATGGTCTGATGGATCCTGATACCTTCATCGTGCCTTTGGGAGGGTGCATTTCTGTCACCCACAAGGGAACAGCCTCTTGACTCCTGTACTGTCGGGGCCTCCATTATACTCTGGGAAACAGCCACGTGGCCACCCATGGGTCCAGTGGAGCTCGTGTGAGGTACTGTGTCACAAAAGAAGTATTGTAAACTGGTTGCAAAGCACATCCACCCCTTCTGTTGTTGTTGTGCCCTTCAGTGGCAAGACTGGATTGATGCAGCTCTCCATGCTACTCTATCCTGTGCAAGCTTCTTCATCCCTGAGTAACTACTGCAACCCACATCTTCCTGAATCTGTTTAGTGTATTCGTGTCTTGGTCTCCCTCTGATTTTCACCCTCCACCCTTCCCTCCGATACTAAATCAATGATCCCTTGATGGCTCAGAACCTGTCCTACCAACCAGTCCCTTCTTCTACAGGGTGGCGCACGAAATATGTTACCATTTTGATTTTGAATATAAACTTTATTGTCAATACAATCTGAAAGGAACATATACTACAATGAAGAGCTGTCCATGGAGATTTGATCTAACTCAGTACATGCTCAGTATGTCCACCATTTCGTTTCCTAACTTCCTTCAAACGAACACTGAAGTTAGTGAGTACCCTACGGCACATGTCTTCCGTAATTTCACTGCAAGCTATAAAGAATAAGTCTTCTGAGCACCATTAAATCACATGGACATTTCAGGAAATTTTTTTCCTTTAGGTACCCCCAACGAAAAGAGTCACATGGATTGAGGTCTGGACTATTGGGGGGCCAATTTTGTCCGTCATTGAAGTGACCTGGCAACCTGAGTGAAATGATCTGCATGTTGAAATGCTCGTGTAAAAACTCCAACACAGTGTTTGCAGTATGTGGCCTTGCTCCATCTTGCATGTTGGAGGCCAAGGCAGTAGCAAGAAGGTGTGGAATGAATCTATTGCAAAGCATGCTCAAATAATGTTCAGTGTTCAGTTTCTTGAAAGAAAAAGGGTCCAGTAAGTCTGTGACAGGAAATTGCTGCCCACGCTGTAATCCTCGGAGCATAATGTCGTTCATGAAGCACTTGTGGGTTTTCAGTGGCCCAAAAGCGTGCATTTTATTTGTTAACCACACCGTCTAAATGAAAATGCACCTCATCTGAAAACCAAACGTTGTTGAGAGTTTCTTCCCTATCCTCCACCCACTGAGCAAACAGTAGTCTCTGCTGCTTGTGTTCTTCAGTGAGCTTCTGTGCACAGGCCATCTTGTATGGGTACAAGTGGAGGTCACTTTTAAGAATGCATTGAATGGAGCGATTGGATATTTCCGGTTGCACTGCTGCCTTTCTACACAATTTCCCGGGACTTCTCTGTACAGCAACTCGTACTGCTTCAATATTCTCCGGCGAACAAACAGGCTTAGGCCGAGGTCGCTTTGGATCCAATACTGTTCCTTCCTGTACAAATTTATCATACAATCCGTGAATGGTCTTCTTGCAAGGGACCCATCGTGTGTTAAACTGTTGTCGAAAACGCCTCTGAGTCACAACAAGGCTTTTCGTTTCATGAAAAAGTAACACAATTGCCGATCGTTGCTGTGTCATCAGTCTTCCATTGTCAGCCATTGCTGGTTACAAGTCTCCTAGTGGCAGTATCGTGAATTACATGTCATTTCGTAACTCATTTGTTTTTCCAAGCTCTGCTGGTACTGCTGTAGAGATCCCAGCAGAGTATTTAATGTGCGTCATAAATTGTAAAACAAACAATTGGTAACACATTTCGTACACGACCCTGTAGTTAAGTTGTGCCACAAATTCCTCTTCTCCCCAATTCTATTCAGTATCTCCTCGTTAGTCACATAATCTACCCATCTAATCTTCAACATTCTTCTGTAGCACCACGTTTCGAAAGCTTCTGTTCTCCTCTCGTCTAAACTATTTATCGTCCATATTTCACTTCCATACATGCATACACTCAATGTAAATACTTTCAGACTTGGGTTGTGCAGTGTTCAATATAAAATTGAGCCACATTGTGTGAGCCTTGTTGTGAAAGATAAGCACAGCCTTCAACTTGCAGTTCACCTGGTCAGCAAAGCATGCCGGTAAAAGGATTTGTGGTCACATGTTTAATTTCATTGTCAAAGCAGAACCTCGCAAATAGCTGGGAAACAGAAGCTATCAAGCATCCTCGGTGGCCTGGAAACAGAAAAAATTCATAACAAATGCTGGCTAACTATCAGGATGGTCATTTCTCTGCTCGGAATGTGTGTAAAAAAAACGAGAAAAGTTATCCATGATAACTAGTAGGTGCCTAAAAAACACACACACACACACACACACATATGAGGAAGTGGACCTATATAATCCATACAAAATTAATCCATCAGGCGTTCCTAACGGGTAGACTCTAAAAGCCCCTTGAGCGAATTCACCAGGATGGTCATTTCTCTGCTCGGAATGTGTCAAAAAAAACAACGAGAAAAGTCATCCATGATAACTAGTAGGTGCCTAAAACACACACACACACACACACACACACACACACACACACACACGAGGAAGTGGACCTACATAATCCATACAAAGTTAATCCATCAGGCATTCCTAACGGGTAGACTCTAAAAGCCCCTTGAGCGAATTCAGGTTGGGCTCAGCTCCCTTACAGCTCTCACACTCCTCCACCAAACTCTGGACAGCCTTATTCAGGGAGGACCAGGTGACATGTTGAGTGATCTTGACCCCACCAACCTCCAGTCTTGCTTATACAGGGAGGACCAGGTGATGTGTTGTCTGATCTTAACAACAGTTTTATAAATGCCTAAGAGGGTGTTATGGAAATAGTGAGCCAAAACCTAACTAAGAGCTTGATTGTCAGTCTCTAAACAAAATTTCTTGTGTTCAAAATAAAATCTGAATTTCTTAAGGGCAAACATAACCGCCAAGGCTTCCCATTCATACATAGAATATTTCATCTCCGCAGGTGAAAGTGTTCCGGTGCATTGCTATAGGGCATCAACATGCAACACCCCTGCCATTCTGTTCGTGCAGGAGGACAGCTACCAGTTTCTACTCCAGAAGAATTAGGTGTCTGTCTGCAAGAAGACGGGTTGACGGAGGAGATAGAGAAGATTCAAAGAAGAGCGGCGCGTTTCGTCACAGGGTTATTTGGTAACCGTGATAGCGTTACGGAGATGTTTAACAAACTCAAGTGGCGGACTCTGCAAGAGAGGCACTCTGCATCGCGGTGTAGCTTGCTCGCCAGGTTTCGAGAGGGTGCGTTTCTGGATGAGGTATCGAATATATTGCTTCCCCCTACTTATACCTCCCGAGGAGATCACGAATGTAAAATTAGAGAGATTAGAGCGCGCACAGAGGCTTTCAGACAGTCGTTCTTCCCGCGAACCATACACGACTGGAACAGGAAAGGGAGGTAATGACAGTGGCACGTAAAGTGCCCTCCGCCACACACCGTTGGGTGGCTTGCGGAGTATAAATGTAGATGTAGATGTAGAAGAACATGACCTCAAAATTGGGTTTGTCTAATACTAGTGGGTTACTAAGCACCACCTTAATGGCTTCAGAAGATTCTGGATGACTTTCACCCCATATGAAATTTCTTAAATCGTTAAGGCACCCCACTAATTTAATAAAATTCGGCACAGTCTTTCGAAAACAAATTTGTCATGCCTATGTACCGTGCCACACCTTTCTTATTTCTAGGAGCTAGAAATTTTCGCAAATCACTAGTATGCTCCTGGTCAATTTCAATCGAATCAGTGAAACTAAAATGTCCCAAGGATGAAACCTATGTGCCAGTGTCATTTTAGATGGTTTCACACTAAGTCCCACCTCCCTCTGGTAAACCAGAACTGCCTCAAGATGTTGCAGGTGTTCAGACAGACTAGAACTGTAAACAACCATGCCATCTAGGTAATTAGACACACACTTGAATGTGAAATCACCCATAACACAATCTAGAAGGCAAGACATAATGGTAACTCCTGTTGACAAACCATAGGGCACCCTGTTAAAATTGTGGAGGCTCCAATCTGTACAGCAGGCAGTAATATACTTGGAATCCTCTGTTAACATGATCTGATAATATGAGAGATTGAGATCCAGGACAGCAAAATACTGAGCCTGACTGAACCATAAAAGAATTATGCAGATTGGGAAGTGGCACAGATTCCAAAACTACGTTCTCATTAACTGCACAATAACCCACAACAGGATGAAACCCCCCACTGCTGCCCATAGGTACTGAGAATATGGTAGAAGCATAGGCTGAAGTTGAGGGCCTGATGACCCCATTGAACAACACAGTATTAATCAAAGCACATATACATTTCATCTTTGATGGAGAAAACCTCTCTTGAATGTCATTTGTAAGGCAAATATTGTACTGGATTTTATCGGTGATGTCCAATCTGTTAGTTAACATCTGCGGTAACCGATCAAAAACTTCCAATACCAGCATCACCTCTACTGGATGAAGGTGACTGAGCTGAAATGGCAAACATTGCGGTAACACACTATGAGTTCCTGTGGCAACCTGACAGGAGCACAATGTGAATGTTTCATCTGGGTTAAATTTAAAATAAACAACCCTGCCTTGACAAACTAGC
Organism: Schistocerca piceifrons; assembly: GCF_021461385.2. NCBI lineage: Eukaryota > Metazoa > Arthropoda > Insecta > Orthoptera > Acrididae > Schistocerca > Schistocerca piceifrons. The sequence continues at coordinate 123,627,445 of NC_060148.1, read as the reverse complement.
ACAAACCCACTACCACTTATAAAAACACACTGCAAAATTAAGTTAACTGAAAGATTTTTAGTTACTATCCACTTCACAGGCCAAGAAAATTTTCCAATACTCAGTTTTGCCAACCAGAGGCAACATGTGCCCAGTGAGAGCTCAACATTGGGAGGACAGATGCAAACAAGGCAATTCACAGGTATGACGGAACTTCAAATGCCACAGATAATCTAAATGAGAAACTGAACTACCAGAGTTGAGGGGGGCACACATTCGTTCCTGGTTAAGTTGTACCCAAAGACAAGGCAGGGGTTCCCGTACCTCGGACTTGGCACAGATCCAGCCCTTGGGCAGTAGAACACTACCGTGCCTCTTCTATTCTGTGTGATGTCGGCTGTTTGATTCTCCTTCCATGTAACCAGACATCGCCATACAAAATGCCCCTCTTTGTTACACTGGAAACACATCCTACACTTTTTCCTTATGGGTGGCCCCCTTTTAAATTGCTTGGAATTTCGATCCCCATCCTGATAATGACACTTAAACCCCCATCACTGCTGGTCTGCGAAACTCGGACTTCAATAGCGGACACCAAAGCCTCTAATTCAGTAAAAGATGTGCATTTATTAGTGAAGGTAATCCATGAACAGTCCGGTGGCTGCATTTTCTGTAATATATTATTGAGTATTTGTGTCTCTGTGACATGCAATTCCAGGGATGGAATGGTCATATGCATTCATCTATGAACCTAGGAAAAGGTTCATGAGGAAACTGCAATAGCCAAAAATGTTTATGCCTGAGTAGCCTCTTAATACGAGGTGACAATTTCAGGCCAATAATTGATTTTTACAACTCCCTTGATGTTGCACTTTCATGTAAAATTCGATTGAAAACATGGCTTAACACAGGGGGTACAGCATCTGAACAACAACATTGTCAGTGATGGCCAAAGTGTCAGCATGAAACATTAATTTGACCATGATCCATATGATGGATGTCACCTGTCTTTAAATTCTACATTGAAAGTTCTATTATAGCTTGCAGCAGTAACATTATTTGGTACGGTAATTTCCCAAATGAATTCTCCTGAGGTCCTTAAAGGTCTCCGTAGCATTCCTACTACTTCCAGCAGTTATATGTTGGTGGGAGAATCTTGTTCACCACCTATTGCTCCTAATTTGTCTAAATCAAGGCAGCTGTGTCTGTAACTGCAGAGTTAATGTAATCTGCTCAGAATAGAGATTACGTTGTGCAATACCGCACAAGTGATTATCCCAATGGATCAATTGTGCCTGAATTTTAAGTATTTGCTTATGATGGGGCTGACTACTTTCTAAACATACTACATTCTGACACAAGATTGTCATGGCCAGAGCTCAGGCAGCTAGTGCAACATATACCTCCATGGTGCAGTTGGTACTAATCACCAAGGGGTGGTCCACAAGTTTGGCAACACTGCCCTTACATGGAAGCTGACAAACTTTTAATTCATAGATAAACTGTTGATTTTTCAGTGAGGACAAACTGGGACAGTTGTGGGACCCCATGTTCAGCAGTGGATACCTGCACACACACACCTCATGGTGAATGACAGTATGACACCTTCCCCCTTTACTTCAAGGAAAATAACCATCCTCTGTTACCAACCAAACATCCAGCAGGAAAAGGGGAAATTAAGTGGAAGGACTGGATGGATTGGGGTTCACATGAGTCTCCATTGTTTATTAAAATGTTTTTATTTAAGAAAAATAACTAAAGTCAGATACATTAGCAGGATTACAAACAACACTCCGAACTTTCAAATTTAAGACATTACACACCTTAGTTTAGTGACAATTTAAATAAGGCAATAGTTAAAGACAAAAGCTGTGTCTGACACCAGTTCTTAGATTTTAGATTCAAAATTTCCATCTTCACAAACCGCAACTGAGAAAATGCTTCAACAAATGAACAAATAATTATCTGGAAACAGATGTCTCTTTAAGACAACACAGAAGCCTAACTCATCTCAAAGGTTAAAACGAAATAGCTATACTGGAAGACAGAGCAATTTATAGCTGCCTCGGGACCCCTAGAAAAAGGAAATTCTTAAAATACACCTCCAAGTGCATCTAGATAATTTAATAAAGTAAACAGGTGCACTGAGTTCTAGAGCTACCTTCAGGCAGGCAGACAGAGCAAGTCTCTTTAAATCTTGCACCAGTGAGCAGTTAAGTAATTAACAAGAGAATGAGCGTGCACAGATCGATATAACTGGCTTCAGACACAGTGAAAATTCTAAGGCATACTGTAGAAAATCCCGAAGTGATTCAGTATGTGAATGTGCATGCATAGCAGCTCAAGAACACCCTTGAGAAAAGGTCACTCCATGACAACTTTAAAATAACAAACAGTTGAACAATTAAATCTGGTAATCAGCAACTCGCCCTGAGGTGGTATAAATTTCTTTCACTCTACACCTCACAAATGGCCAGTGAACGAACACAAAAAACATTCAGTGCTCAGTAACACTTGATGGTTTTACACATTTTGCTTGTTCCAGTCTGTGAGCATCAAATGTGCCTGTTACTTACCAACAGCCTATATTTTCACAAGTCTGGATGACATCTGAATGTGACGTGTGATTCACATAGAGATGATCAGCATGTGACCATTCTAACAGTGCTCAACAGTATGTACAACAAAGGCACTCGACCCAACAAACCCCCAAAAATCAAAATGTACAAAATTTTAGTACAAATTTCGAATAGTGATTTACGTAACTTGAGTGAAGGCAGCCCATCGGTAGCTGGCAGTGGTGAATTCCAAGAGGCTGATGTACAGAGGCAATGTTAAGAGCCACAGCTTGATAAGCATGCCCTGAGTCCAAGTCCAAAACAATCAAAGTGTGCCACAACAGTAGAAAACTGGAGCAGGCTAAGGAGCATCTAAATTCCACTGTCATTCTCACTTAATGCAACTGCACGGCCACAATAGTGGGGTAGATCAATTCGTCAGATGATTCTCATCAAAAATTCGGTCTAAGGCTAAACATGGTCACACTTAAAACAGTATTCAGGATTACCAAATCATCGAATCCACTGCTGAACATGGGGAATTGAATAGCAATAACAAGCTTGTCTAGTTGCTAGACATTACCCTAACCCCTTCCAAGGCAATGTCACAAGGTATTAAGTCATGCAACACAGCTGAAATCGGGCAGTTTTTCAGATGAGAAAGCTTGTTGCATAATGTGACTTCCACAGAGAACAACAAATAGCAAATACAGATAGCCAAGACCACACCAATGTAGTGTCTTTTGTTAACACCTGTGCCTGCAATTATTAACTTGACAGAACTTTTGAAGGGCTATTAGTCACTCCATTCTGTCAATTTTGGCTGACTGGCAAATACTGTCGACGTACCCTGTGTGGCTCTATCGTGCCCCATGGCACCACGAGCTCCAAGCCAAAGAAGTGACATCACCAGCTGCAGGATGGGAATTCAAAGAGGTAGCCCGCCATGCCTCAGATAGTAATAATAATGAAATCATAATCATCATTATTTGTACTAGTATATTAGTATTATTGTAGGCAGTTAATTAATACGAAGGTCAATTAATAACATGTTGCTGTATTCTTTCTATCTTCTGCCCAGCATCTCTCTTCAAGGCATCTTCTTTGCGTACACCATTTTGCTTCATTATTTTGTCGATATGCTTTTTCTGAAAGTTAAGTTTCTATCAGTAAGATGATTTCCAATAAAAAATTATTCTTTGGCTGCTAATTATCTAACATCCTCAACAGATCCCAATATCAGTTTAATGATTTTCTTCCTATGCTATTACTGTTTCATTTGTTCTCATTCCAGCACTTCCTTTGACATTATGGGTTTTTCAGTCTTGATATGCTGGTGCTGTTCCATAAATAATCTTTCCATAACTTTGTCTTCTTTTGAGATCAAGCAACTAAACCCATAGTTCAGATCCACAGAATAGGACTGGTGTAGCCTGTAGCTTACTCTCTCTTTTTGTACTGTTAGAAACATGCTTGTCCCAACAAAAGGAATTCATGAAGTTAGAATAGTATTAAGTAATGTGCCAAGGTAGCATTCAGTGCAACAAGGTTTTGATGTAACTATTCTAGACATTTTATGATTCTGATCATAAAAGTAGTATGAGTGATGTGGTACTTGACAGTCCAGTTTCTGCTCCCTCACACAGTTGGTGTAAACTGTATTGTAATTTGATATGAACATCATCGATTTTATGAACAACATTGAAGTCATTGTTTCAGGTAGTAGCTGTGTTATTTTACTTGATTACACTACCATTATATGTATATGTAGATAATCAAGCTAGAAAATATGATTGAAAACAATAGCATAGGGAGAAGGCTGAAATGAAAGATCATAATGAATTTTCAAAGGCGTTGTTATTAATCAGTCTTACAATTTTTTGCTGCCTCCCAGTGAACTATACCATAGTGAACTCATCACTGAGAATTTTGAACTCAAAAGAGAACACTTAACAATAACTACTATTTAGTTATAAAGTAGTGTGACGGTTGGGGTTTATCTGTGTGATACATTTTATATAATATGGGAGGACTGTGACTGTTAAAAGTACTTATTACAGTTTGTTATTTTTGCCACAGGCCCAAGTTTACCCATGCAGCATGAATGTAAAAGAAGAGTTGGAGAAGGGCGTGAATAAAAAGGTAATTTTAGAATTTATGTGACTACATGGAAGTAATCTTGCTGAGCTGTGGTGAAAATAAGGAGCTGGTAATCAATTGTGTGTGTATCCACTTTAGCAGTCCTGTTTTTACTTTAGGGTAAAGTTGACAGTGTTACAGTATTACAGTATGCTCCAGGTTGGAAACGAGGAAACAGGTAAAATAGAATATTTTGTTACACTTTACCCATATGGATTTAAATATTATCTTTGAGCAGGTGAAGTAGTTTAGCTTGTGTTTGTAGAATTGCTTCTTTACGTTATAAGCACAAATAAAAATTAAATGAGATAGCATTGATGAAGTCATATGAAAATTGGTACCAAGTTCCAAGACTCAGGCTATGATTTCCTGTTTTAATGAGTAGTTCCCTTAATGGTTCCGTGTATGTGAACTCCAGCATTGGATGTTTTTATTCACAATGTGATACTGCTGTGACAGTTACAGAATCATTCAAGAGAAATCTACTCAAAGTGATGCAGAAAAAGTAGGTGATCCTAACCTACTGAGTAGAGACTAAGATGTCTGTGCGTACATTGCAAGTGGTATGGACAGGCAGTCGTGTGAAGTACTTTTGAACAGTTTCCTGAAAACTGTCGTAAGGTGCTAGTTTAACAGCCCATACAAAATTGAAATAGTTGAAACACTGCAACTATAAACAGGCTTGTCCTTACAGATGGTATTAGTAGAGAGAGGGGCTAGTGATCATGATGCCAGCACAGCAACAATGGTAAATGAAACTTCTTGGCAGATTAAAACTGTGTGCTGGACTGAGACTCGAACTCAGGACCTTTGCCTTTCACGGGCAAGTGCTCTACCATCTGAGCTACCCAAGCATGACTCACACCCCGTCCTCATAGCTTTACTACTGCAAGGTTCGCAGGAGAGCTTCTGTAAAGTTTGGAAGGTAGGAGACGAAGTATTGGCAGAAGTAAAGCTGTGAGGAGGGGGCGTGAGTGACGTTTGGGTAGCTCAGATGGTAGAGCACTTGCCCACGAAAGGCAAAGGTCCTGAGTTTGAGTCTCGGTCCAGCACACAGTTTTAATCTAACATGAAGTTTTAAATTAGCACACACTCCGCTGCAGAGTGAAAATCTCAGTCTGGATGGTAAATGAAGTTAATGAATCCTTTAAGAAGGCTAGGTGAATAGATTTGCTAGAAAGAGCAGGTAAGTAGTTGTTAGCATCCCATTCAAACAATGAGAATGTCATTTACTTCCAATATGATTTACATAGAGGAAGATGGACAAACACTAAATGGACTGTAAATCACACACTGAATAAGTATGTGGTGAGTAACTGGATTACAGACAGAAAAGACCCACTGTGGTTTCATGTCAGAATTCGGAAAACACTGAGGAAGCAGACTGTTGTTCACTCAGTTCAAAATAGTATGCACAGTGGTGACAGGCAAGTGCTAATGGAAATTCTTCTGTCTGTAAAAAGATCTATGCGTGAAGCATACAACTACCACCATCATACATGAGCAACAGATTTTACAGAGAACATGAGACATTTCTGGTCAAAGACTTCTATCCAGGCAGTCACTGACCAGTCTGGTGTGGCCTTGGAGGAAAGCAGATGATGATCACTAACCCCTCTCTGTATTGAGTTTTCAAGTTTTTGCAGGAGGATCATACAAACATATTGTTCTTTCACTGTCACACAGACTCCTGTATTGGGAACATAGTAATAGGATCCCTGGAGTAGAGAAACAACTGGAAGAGTTGAAAACATAGTAGTTGCCATGTCCAAACAGAATCACAAATCATTTGTCCAGAGAGTACTCTACAGCATTGGCCTCATACTTAGCTTGCATTTATTGCAAATCTCTCGCCTAGTGCAAAGACCCAGGCAGCTGGGAAAAAGTTCAGGTGGCTTCTGTATATATGAATGGTGAAAGAACGTACCTGCAAAATTACAGAACAATATCATAATGCTTATTTGCTCCAGAGTTCCTGAACATATCCTCAGTTCAAATATAATTAATTTCTTTGAGACAGAAAAGTTTCTATCCACAAATCAGCATTGATTTTGTGCAATACTCATCTTGGTCCTCTGTAAAATTACGTACTGTGAACCATGGATGATGGGAAACAGGCTAGATTCCACATCCCTATATTTCCGGGAAGCATTTGAACAGTGCACCACTGCATACGTTAAATAGAGGTATGAGCATATGGAATAGGTTCCCCGATATATGAATGGCGCAAAGACCTCTCAAGTAACAGAGGCCAGTACTTTGATCTCAACAGCGACTGTTTTCTCAGAGCCAAGAGTATCATCAATAGTGCCACAGAGAATGGTGCCATATCTATATATGAAATGATCTGATGAGCAGCATTCTGTGTCTGTTTGCTAATGGCGTTGTGTGTGGGGAAGGGTCATCACTGAGTGACTACGAGGATACAAAATGACTTGGACAAACTTTTCATTTGGTGTGATGAATGGCAGGTGTAGAAATATTCAAGTAAATGCAGATGAGTAGGAAAAACAGTCCCATAATGTTAGAATACAACATCAGTACTCTACAGATTGACAGTCTGGTCAATAAAATGTTTAGGTATAACATTGCAGGGGCCGGCCGGGTTGGCCGAGCGGTTCTAGGTGCTACAGTCTGAAACCATGCGTCCGCTACAGTCGCAGGTTCTGATCCTGCCTTGGGCATGGATGTGTGTGATGTCCTTAGGTTAGTTAGGTTTAAGTAGTTCTAAGTTCTAGGGGACTGATGACCTCAGAAGCTAAGTCTCATAGTGCTCAGAGCCATTTGAACCATAACATTGCAAAGTGATATGAAGTGGAACAAGCACGTAAGGATGGTAGTAGGATGGGGAATGATCAACTTTTTTTGTATTGGGAAAACTGTGGTTCATTTGTAAGGGACACTACATATAGAACACCATAGAATTGCCTAGTAGTAGTAGTAGTAGTAGTAGTAGTAGTAGTTGTTGTTGTTGTCGTTGTTGTCGTCGTGGTAATAGATGCCATCCACGATGCACCGTTTAGTGGCTTGCACAGTTTTAATGCAAACGTACATGCACAGCAGCCAGAAAGAAGATAAGCAAGCTGCAGATTCCATGTGAAATGCATTCTCAAGCTTTATAAGTTTGGAAAGCCCGTTTGTAAGGCTAATAAGTTGTTAACTGGCGTATCTGACAGAGCCAACGATCGGTCATCTGCTTGTGTCAAGAAGAGAATACATGAAAGAAAGGTAAACATAAAATTAAACTAGAGGTGAAGCTGTCATCAGCCTGGAGGTTTTGAACACTGGAGTTCATTACACACAGTCCTGCTGACTACCATTTGCTGTTACCCTCTTTCCACCTCTGAACTGATTTACCCAACTAGTTACAAAGTGCCTGCCGTTCACTGATCAAGGACCTTTGGATATGTAGTGCCACAATTACCCATTGAGCCACCAAGTTCTAGAAAAAGGCAGAAGCATTTAGCAGTAAAGTCCAGAGTTATAATCCATATAATTCCATATGGAATGCACTCCAAAAGTAGATGATGAACACACCAGAGGTCACATGACCATAAAGTGTAGTTAGCAGATTCAGTTACACAAAAAACGGTGCTGAACTGACACCTCTCTGCCATCCGAATTGTTCATTTATGGGACAGTGGTTTGGACATGTATAGAAACAGGCAAAGGTCATTCCAGTTTGTAAGAAAAGTCACAGGAAATACGTGCAAAACTACAGACATCCTAGTTGGTGCGAAAATCTTCTTGGATGATTTTGTGATCCTGTATGATGGCTCTTGAAAAAAATCAATTCATTTGGAAGAATGGAAATCGATCCCATAATTACTGGTCATGTGAAACTGTTTAGTCTGCTTCTCCACAGTGCAGCCACAATGTAGTCAGCCTGTAAAATGAGACCATAGTCTGAAGCAGTATCTGTGGGAAAGATAGCAAAGTTGATGTGCCTTTCAATGACTCAGCACTTCTGCTATGCAGTTAGTCATTACTTTATGCTTTAAATTACATGAAAACAGTAAGATACATTAGATACATTGTAAACTATACAAGTACCTTCTCTTGTGATGGTGTCCAACATTCATAGCTAACCCACAAAACATATGGAATGAAAATGAATTTTTGCATAACTGCCTACTTATTTGTGGCAAAAAGTATTTTAAGTATAGTTATATGTTGGCAATATAAGAATATTATTGAGTCTGAGAATCCTACTTTCACTACTGTTTGGGGGTTACCACCAATAGCATGCGCTTTCATTTATTGCACAAATTTCATCCATAATCATTCTTGCCCTTCGTCTCCCTTCCACTCTTCTGACGCTACCATCCCAGAGGTGTGTCATCTGTCTTCAGTGTACATTCCATGGCTTGCTAAATATTTCAAGGGTTTCTGCTCAAGGTTTCAGCCAGCTTTGGTCCAAGAGTATTTTGATCATGACAACTTTCTTGGGGGGCATTACATTCAGGAACTACAACTACATCAAGAATTTACTGTTAACATGTTGATGGTAGTATGGTCTTCACTTTGTATGCAGTCTGACTAGCGTGCATTCATCAGAGGATCTCAAACAACTGCCTAGCCTAAAAAACGCTTGCTTTGTGTAGTGCACCACTGATCCATCAAGTATTCCTACAATTCTCCACCTCATAACGCATTTCCAGCAGTCTGCAGTTTGGGCAATCAGAGAAGCAATGATACCTTTGGTTGAGACCCTCCACTCACGCCAAACCAAAGGACTTGAATCAATTCTGGGAATTCTGATACAAACTGTGTGTGCTACATGCACTCGTGTGACACAAGGGCTCTTCACCATTTGTGCTACCTCTCAATATAAACTGAAGATGGCCTCAGAACCCAAACAATGGGTGTCATTGGCATGAACATCAGCCACAACTTGTAGACAGCCACACCCTGTGTGTTTCGTAGCCACAGGCAGGACATTTTCCACGTCTCAGATGAGGCTCCATGGCAGACATATTCAGTACACATAGGATTCATTTCCAGTCCTGGATGCTATTTCCCCAGGGAGCTCCATAACGCATTTGATGTTGGAGATCCTGATTAACTAGAAAACTTCTCTCCACTTGGGCCTGTCTGGACTCTGATGAATGAACACCTGCCAGTCCACTCGCAGGGCCAATGGGTGAGGCAGCCTCCACATTTACTCTCTGCCTCAAACAGCACTAACTGTTACGACCCATTCCTCACCATTTGGTGAGGACAACGCAGCCACATTGGGTACACCACAAGGTGTTTTGACAGGAGAGCCAGTGGGGAAAATAGGTAGCACCTTAGGCATCCCATGTGATGAGCCAGATTCTCGGCCCCCACTACTACAATAGGCAGCAGCCTGAATGCTGCTGAACGTGGCAAAAAGCATCTTCAGCTGTTCATGAACTGAGGCCAGCTCCTCAATCTGCACACAGTGTGCACACAGTATATCCATTCCAGTACTACTATTCAAGAATTAACAGTAAAACACACAGAGAAAGCAATATATTTAGCTTGCTATTGTTCTGATGTTTCACCAGTGGAGGCTAATGCATTATTTCACTGTGTAGATTTTAATTAAAAGAATTAAGAGCTGTGCAACAGACCACGATTACACTTTAAAGTTACTAAAATATGGGATTGCACCTCTTGACTACAAAAGCATGGACGGAATGTAATCATAAAATGAGATGGGGTGAGGGAGAGAGGGAGGGAGGGAGAGAGGGTACAAGTCCATTACCTTCACTTTTCTGCCTATAATGCTTCTGAAATTAATGATCCAAACAAAGAGAAAGAAAGATTCATGTCTAGCAAGAAGCCATATGCTTGAATATTTGTGGTACCTCAACTGCAGATTTTTCAGCACTCATTTAACTTTAGGACTCTGTATCTCAAGATGAACAAAAATGGACTTGTACCACAATTGAAATAAGCCCTTCATATGTAACTTGATTCTGAAACAACCCTGATTAAATTACGGTATTGTTAGCAGTCAAATAATGTACGGGCTTCACCTTTGTTTCAAGTAATGGTAACCTAATGCATACATGCTAATTGATTTTGAGTGCTATGGGTGTTATTTCAGGCAGAATTTGGCTGCTCAGTAATGCTGCATTCAAGAAGCAGAGATTGTTGACTAAACAAGATCATGAAAGTTAGCCCGACGTAAAATTACATATTTTTGGTTAAACGTAAATGGAAGGAGTCACTATCACTGCAAAATAAATTTTTGTTCATATCTAATCTCAACATGTTAAATATGCATGTGTTGTCTGTTCTTTTGGACATGTCCAAGGGGACAGACAGTATTTTGATCCTGCAGCCACAATGACTCAGGGAAAAAGGAAGTAGAGACATTAGTTGTCTGTGGGCATTAATTTACATCAATGGGGAGGGTTGAAAATTTGTGCTGGACCAGGAATTGAACCCAAGTCTCATGCGGACTGGGCATTGGCAGTGACGACTATGCCATCTGGACATAGTGGTCATCACATCTGCATGGACTACTCTAGCATGCTTCCTGTCAGACCCAAATTCTGAACTTACACACCACTGACGCAGTGCTCATGCTCATGATCTTCCTTACACATGGTGTCTCACTGGTTCCTGTAAGAGTTACTGTGGTGTGCATCTACACTGAAAGGGGTGTGCATCTACACTGAAAGGATCATTGGCTGACATCACCTTAATTATATATGTGGTGTCCATTCTTATCATATAGCCAGCGTTGTGGACATGAATGTGTAATATCGGCATTCCCTATTTGTGATCATTTCTTGGTAAAAACAATTGTCACAATATGGTATAATTTTGCTTGCTGGGATCAACCCACAACAATGGGGACAAACATTCAGCCAGTGTGATATTCCTCCTCTCACTGTGCCATTATGGTCAACACTCACTCATTGTGTAGCTTCATCACTGCATCTGAAAGGGGCAACAATGCATACTGGGAGCATTAAGTGATTGACTACTGATACCTTGTATTTTCTACTGGTTTGAATAAAATATGCTTACCTTTCAGTAGGTAATTATGCATCCCCTACTGTGTTCTGCTGGTGTCACTGCAGTTTGAGCCCCTGAGACAAGCAGTTGCTGGCCATTTAAAACAAACAAAAGACAACTCTGTAATAGACGGCACAAATCTATGCATTACAGTTTAGTAAATGTGAGACTACATCTCTGAAACTTACTCATTGCTGCTACATAGGGACCCTACCATTTTCCAGAGATCAAAAACTAATAAAAGGTCTGATCTGAGTCTTAAACTCTGCTCAAAATTAGGTGATAGTAATTCATCCACAGCTTGACTCTACAAATTAAAAGATGTTCTCTTGCCTCACTAAGAAATGTTCATTGCCTCTTCAGCCAACAGCCAAAAAGTGAGCCTAGGATGTCCTCTGAGCCCAACCAACAGATTTTGTTGTTGCACAAGAACCACAGTTCACAGCTGGCCAATAGAACTTTACACCATATCTCATATGAGGCAGTGGCGGATACAGAAAAACCTCAAGGAGGGCTCACTAAAAATATATTGAGCTACCTTTACTTCTACTGTAATAAAATCAAATCATATGGAAAGTGTAAGAAAGTTTTATTTAAACTGATTATACACATATACAAGACAATGCCATCTTTTGATGTAAAAAAGTTAGAATTGTGGTTCTGTACCTTAAATGATGAATTCTATGCACATATTCTTTCTGACAAATTGGTTAATTACATTGTCAGCAGGACAAGCAATGTCAGGGTGAGTGTCCAACAGAGCTAAGCCATTAAGACGGATCCTCCTTCATTGTTGACCTCAGCCATGTCTTTGTACACCGCAGTGTTGAAAAACTTCTTTCTACTGTAGCAACAGACAAATATTTGGTACAGCGTGTGCAAAGTAGGATAGTCAGATCTAGGACAGAGAGACAAATCTTGCATAACAAAATCACAATCATTAAGGGCATTTATGCTCGTAGTTTGTATTGAAGAGTCTGTCCCATTAGTCTCTTTTTAATCACAAAGTGTGAGTCGTCTTCAAAATACAGTAGTTCAGTTAAGCACTGGTTTAGTTTATGCACCAGATCATTGCCATCATGTTCCAGTAGTTGTGATGGAAAAAGGATGTTGAATTTAAAATCATAAATATATTCTTCAGCAAAATGGTCTCTCATGCCAGTTGTAACATGGTCCAGTGTTGGAATAAAAAGTTACTTTCCAATGTGTCATAGCATCATTATTATGATCGCATTATGGTGAACGTCGAATATAATTTTGCTTTAGCCATTGCCCAATGTCCAAGATATGGTCTTGTAAGATTTTGCTGACTGGATATGTTATGCGCATGTCACTTAGTGAAAATAGATTGATAAGAAACTTCCCCCCCTCTAACCTTCTCCCCCCCCACCTCCTCTCCCCCCCACCTCCTCTCCCCCCCACCTCCTCTCCCCCCCACCTCCTCTCCCCCCCACCTCCTCTCCCCCCCACCTCCTCTCCCCCCCACCTCCTCTCCCCCCCACCTCCTCTCCCCCCCACCTCCTCTCCCCCCCACCTCCTCTCCCCCCCACCTCCTCTCCCCCCCACCTCCTCTCCCCCCCACCTCCTCTCCCCCCCACCTCCTCTCCCCCCCACCTCCTCTCCCCCCCACCTCCTCTCCCCCCACCTCCTCTCCCCCCCACCTCCTCTCCCCCCCACCTCCTCTCCCCCCCCACCTCCTCTCCCCCCCACCTCCTCTCCCCCCCACCTCCTCTCCCCCCCACCTCCTCTCCCCCCCACCTCCTCTCCCCCCCCCACCTCCTCTCCCCCCCACCTCCTCTCCCCCCACCTCCTCTCCCCCCCACCTCCTCTCCCCCCCACCTCCTCTCCCCCCCACCTCCTCTCCCCCCCACCTCCTCTCCCCCCCACCTCCTCTCCCCCCCCACCTCCTCTCTCCCCCCCACCTTCTCTTCCCCCCACCCTCTCCCCCCCACCCTCTCTCCCCCCCCACCCCTCTCCCCCCATCCTCTCTCCCCCCACCCTCTCTCCCCCCACCCTCTCTCCCCCACCCTCTCCCCACCCACCCCGTCTCCCCCGCCCCAACCGACCACCCCGTCTCCCCCGCCCCAACCGACCACCCCGTCTCCCTCTCACACCCCTCTTCCCAGCCCCCTTTTTCCCCTCTCCCTCTGTATGACAGTGTCATGTAGGCACAAGACACAGATGCCCTGATACGTCACTCTCTTCGTTTTTCAGTTTCTTGAAGACCCATTAAGGTTGGTTGGTTGTTTCGGGGAAGGAGACCAGACAGCGAGGTCATTGGTCTCATCAGATTAGGGAAGGACGGGGAAGGAAGTCAGCCGTGCCCTTTGAAAGGAACCATCCCGGCATTTGCCTGGAGCGATTTAGGGAAATCACGGAAAACCTAAATTAGGATGGCCGGACGCGGGATTGAACCGTCGTCCTCCCGAATGCGAGTCCAGTGTCTAACCACTGCGCCACCTCGCTCGGTACCCATTAAGGGCTGATGAACCTAGTGTTTGGGTAAAGCAAAATCCTGAACTGAAACACCATGCTGCCGGATCTGAGCATAATGTAAGTTTTCACACAAGCACTCTATTGTGCAGGAAGTGTAGTTAAGAAACTCTAGTTAGATATGTTATTTATAGGGTATTACCAATAGCATTTTAACAGCACTTGTAACAAGCCTATCTTTATGAACCTTGCATGATGAACCTTGCATTAATTTTTTATTGTGATTCTATGTAATGAATGCCTTAAGTACATATTTGGTGTCAACGGAGCAAGGAAGACTTCCTCTTGGAAGTAATTGTTAATCTTGTTACATGTCTGTGTCACAGTGCTGTAACATGTGGAACTATGAAATGTGATGGGTATATATTCTAGAGTTCCCAGTCACTATTCACTGTAGTATTTACATCATTACTGAAATCCTGCTGTGTAATTCCTTATGATTTTCCCCCAGTACACATGACATAAATTTGCATTGTTCCCTAAAGAGCAGGCACTGAAAATACATGATGATATGGCGAGAAGCTGTGTAAATAACATTAAATTTGGTTAATTTTGATGATAATGTGTGGAATGCCACATTCATTTGATTAATGACCAAAAATTCCTCTTGTTTATGGGTTTACTGTTGGAAGATTACTTGCATCTCTATATTATCTGAGTTTAATTTTGAAATGTTTCCACACACGTATATCAAATTTGTATATGGGAGTACGACCATCCGATAGAGTAGGCCATAGTGCCTCTGAAACCAGAGTGGATTATGTAACAGGTTTAGAAATTGAAAGTATGCCAAATAAATACTGCACAATGGCTGATAGCAAAATCAGGGGCAATAGAACTGATTTGGATGCATTCTGACACACTCTCTTCCCAATTGATAAGTTGGATGATACTAATGAGAAAGGAATATTGAGAGCTGTCATATACACACAGAAGATAGCAACCAGTTATGATTCACAGATTGTTTTCTTCTTTCAGTCTGTTGAACATCCATTGGGAATATCTTGGCCCAATGATTTTATCAAGGAGGATCCTGAATTAAATATAACTGAGAATACTGTAAGTATTTACATCTCTGATGTATTGCATGTATTCAAGTAGTAAGCCTTTTGTTAAGTCTGTAGAGTAAAAGATGCATTGCAGTGGAATTGTCACATATTGTCAGTTTTCTGGAATTTGTTGCTGTTCGTAATTGTCGAGTATTCTTGTACTCCTGCACTTGACTTTCATATCACCTCTCACGTTCTGACTGTTTTAAATAGAAGTGGTTGGAGACTAGTAGCTGGTATAATCCTGTTCTCTGTAGCCCTTGTTGATATCAACTACATTGTATAATGGTTGTTTGTGATGGTCACGAAATTCACATTTAGATGAAGTGTAAGTTCTAATAGTGTAGGTGATTTGAGAAATATTCCTACTTTCAACAACTTCTGATAAATAGAATTCAAAAGAACACTGGCTGTTCTTATATTTTGTGTGAATCATAGTTATTCTTGAGTTTGTCGTAAAATTTTTTTGGGATTTGAAAAACAGAGATGAAATTTGTGGGTTCTAGATCAGCCCCGATATGTTGACCACAACCTGTACATATTGTGGCAGCTTCTGTGGTACCTGTTGTATTACTTATAAAATTTTCATTCGTATAAAAACTCTGTGTATGTCTTATGTCTTTTGGTGAATGACTATACATAGCTGAAGCCATGTGTGACCTCACCGTTTGAGTCCTGGCAGATCTAAAGAAGAAAGATTATTTTTTAAATATGCTTTATGACCTTGCTAAGGGAAGGAAAAGCTCACATTGATAAACGTGTCACAGGAATGAAATTAGACAAGTATTGGGGAGCATTCAACACACATTTGCGAAGGTTGGGTACTGGCTCACTCTTGATCTCATTGTTCATAAACAAACTTGTTGCAGTTACAACGCATTCTTCAGGCACGAAATGTTGGCTTCTTCAACACAGAAATGTATGGTGGTTATACAAGAATACAGGTCAAGGAACCAAATGATCATGCTAGGAACAGCTCAGAGAGTGTGTAAAGGAGAGTAGCTGGTTCACAGCTAACAGGCCAAGACTTTGTCACAGAGACTCATGTTATGCCATTTTAAACAAATGAAAGGGATGCATTGGCATCGCAAGTAGACAGGACAGTAAGTGAAACAGTAGGAGTGTTGTTCCACAAGAAGGGTTTTACAGAAATGAGAATGCCATGCATAGTAGTCAGGGATGTGCATATGAGGAGTTTGGCTAAAACAGTGATCTGTAGTGTGTCCTAGGGCATAGCTGTAGTTATCAAAGTGGCTGGATTGCCATGAAAATACAAAAAGCCATATTGGCCTTGGTATGCAGCCCAAGAGATCACAAGCCGAGCAGTATGTCTCCATGGCACCAGGGCCAGAGGTTCAGGGATAGTGTCCACTGCATGGAGTGCTGCTCCCATAGCAAGCATTCAGAACAGTGTGTTGCTGATTGTGTGGTTTGGAATACCATGTCATGTGGTTGGCACTGAAATCACTGACATGTACCCCACTTGTTATTTTGAAAATATGTAACTTAGATTAACCCTTTCCACTCCAATGTCGAGTGCCATTGTTTTCCGCTCGGATGTCGAGCCTCATTCAACACGACTTTTCTAAGCTCTCAGACATATTTTGAGTCTACTAGGCATTATTGCTGCAGTGTGCTGCCATCTAGGAGAACTAGTGTTAACCCTGTCTCGAACAGTAGCAGCTGTGTTAAGTCAAAGATTGTAATTATTACGTTCAAGTCCACGCGCTCAAAATGGCTAGTTCTTCTTGTAGTCCTTTCTGAGGAAGAGATTTTAGATCTTTTGGAGCACTCTAAGTAAAAACGAGAGTGAAAATTATTTTGATTATGATAGTGATTCTTTTCAAAACAATTCGAGTGACAATGACAAAGAAAACAGCGGCAATGTGCATGTTTCTAGTGATTCAGCAGAGATTCGTGGCGAATGTAGAGCGACACTGACACTGACTTCACAGATTTTCCTTTTGACGAATTAAAGTGGGGTTTTATAACAGAAAGTAGTTCTGTTCCATCATCGCCCATCGGATTCTTTCAATTAATTTTTACAGATAACATATTTCAACAAATAGCAGATGAAACGAATAGGTATGCTACATCAAAAATACGTAAAGTGACACCACTTCCACAACATTCTGCATGATTGGACTGTTACTATGGAAGAAATGAAACACTTCCATGGTGTGCTGTTGAATATGGCATTACAAAAGTGTAAGAACTTGCAGGACCTTTTTTCAAGAGAATGGTTACAATCATCCAACTTCTTTCCAGACTGTTTTAGTCGCCAACGATTTATGCAAATTTTCTGGGCACTTCATGTCTTTAATCCGACGAGTGCTACACATGTCAACAGTCAGGTTCAGTCACGTCTGAGTAAAGTGACAAATGTACTGAATTACTTGTCTGGCACGTTTCTCAAAATTTATCGACAATATCAGTATTTAGCTGCTGATGAATCTACAGTATCGTTCAAGGGTTGTGTATTATTCAAAATGTACAATCCTCAAAAACCAACAAAATGGGGACTCAGAGTTTATGTAATTTCGGATTCATCAAATGGTTATATCTGCAGTTTGATACCCTATTTTGGTGCTGTAACAACTGAGGCATTGATTTGTCCACACTTGAATTTTTCTGAGAGAATAGTTCTTCAGCTGCTAGCTAATATCAGAAATGCTACAGGGCAATCAGGGTATCATTTGTACACTGACCATTTTTATACAAATGTTGTATTAGCTTATGAGCTGTTGAAACAGAACATTCATCTCAGGAACGATTCAGGCCAATCGCAAAAATCTTCCAGCTGCAATCAAGAAAGGAGCTCTGTGTCTAAGGAAGCACGAAATAAAATGCCTCTGCAACAACACAATGATGGTTCTGGCACGGCAAGATAAACGAACAGTTCTCATGCTTTCTACAAAAGCCAATAACTCAGTGTCAGTTATAGAAAGGAGAAACAGAAAGGAAAGGGAAGAAATAAAGAAACCAAATGTGATTATTGATTATACTTGAAAGACGGGTAGAGTTGATCGATCTGACCATTTTACTTCCAGTTACGGTTTTCTAATGAAAAGTCTCAAGTGGTGGCGAAAACTATACTTCTGGTGGTTGAAGGTAGAACTTGTAAACAGCTATTTACTATACAAGAACCATTGTAAGAAAAATAACTTGACAATACCGTCTCACAAAGCATTCTGTAAAAGTGTTATAAGACGATTAGTTGCCGAAGGAAGAACTCGAGGAGAGAAACGAGGACATCGTTCAACTTCTGATGACGGGGAACACTTGAATGGAAAGTTGCACATTATCAACAAGCTTCCTGGGAACAAGCATAAGGACTGTGCAGTGTGCTCAGACAGAAATAAGAAAGGTGGCAGTGCGAAACTGTGTATTACTGCGAAACATGCTCAGGAAACCCAGCTCTCCACCCTGAAGAGTGTTTCAAAAAATACCACACAATGGAAAGTTTTGTACTGTAAAAGCTTACGTAAATATATGAATGAAAGCACACATTTTGTTTTAATGTATGCCCCAATTGTTTACCAGGGACCACATTGTTTCCACAAAGAAATCCGTGTAAATCTCTGCGGTGCACTGTCGCCCAGGCAGCAGCGATTTAAATAAGAGCACGCGGAGCCGCCATGTGTCTGCCTTATGGAGTGCAAAGGGTTAAACAGTGGTAGACATCTGAGAAATCTATGAACAGGCTGTGTGACCGTAACAGTGATCCCGAGTAGTACATGCAGTTGTGCAGTGAATATCTTAGCTCTGTCAGCTAGAGGGACATGCAACCTTTGTGGTCTTGGAAGCATAAAATGCAAGAGCTTAATAATGATGCAGAAAAATAGGGCTGACCATTTTGATAGTGACACATGGCCAGCAAGATTCTGTATTAATTGAGGAATTGGGAATTTTATTAGGTAATTGCATGAGAAGCTAGAGCAAGCTATCAAGATAACAAAGTAGAAATTCAGTGCCATGCTGCTACATCTGTTACTGGTAGGTTCAAACAACACACAAGTATAACGGACATCCTTCAGGAACTCAAATGAGAATTCCCAGAGGGAAGGTGATGTTCCTTCTAGAAACACTATTGAGAAAATTTAGAGAACTGCCATTTGAAGCTGACTGGTGAACGATTTTGTTGTTTCCAACATACACAGCACATAAGGACTATGAAGGTGAAATTTGAGAAGTCAGGGCTGATTGAGAGGCACATATACAGTCTTTTTCACTCATATTTGTGAGTGGAATGGGAATGGAAATGACTAGCAGGGTTATGGAGTACCTTTCGCGATGTGCCATTAAGTGGATAGCGGAGTATAGATCTATGTGGAAATACTTGGTAAAATAAGTAGCTGACCAATGTAGTAGGAGCAACAATGATATTTTTCATAGCAGTAAATGTACATATACATACATACAAAATAATCTATTACTAGTTCCCTTAATTAGCCATGTGAGTAGATTAGCACTAGTCACAAACAGCTGGTTGTCACTACACTTCACAGAGATAAATTCCTGTGGGAGCTTCTGCCTTAAGATTTGCAGTGTGGCTCATCCCACATCCATCCACATCTTCATTTATGGAATGCAATGTGTAAATTAAAGAATGAACAAATGAACAACGTTCACACCATATCTCTAGCCAGAACAGAGGTTACAGTGTTGAAAGCAAATTTAATTTTCTGAAAAACATTCTGAAACATTCAACAATAAGTGCAACCCATCAAGACAATTTAAGATCATCATATTTCACTGAAAGAAGTTATACCTGTATAAGCAATTCCTCAGGATGTTTAAAATCATCAGATTTCGCAAGGCTATAACTTTATTTATTACAAAGGTACAGAATTGGGGTCAGATTTTTACCTCTATACATGCCTGCAAAACCTTTATTTACAAAGGAAACATATGATTTTCTCATTGCTCACATTTTGTGTGTGTGCACATACAACATTAAGATACTTTTCACAGCTGTGTTTAGGACCAGATTCGTCATTTACTGATCACAAATATCAAAATCCTTTTCTACACATTTAAGCATCCAGACAATAGACTTGATCCATGCATTTGCAATCATGTCAGTTTAGGAAACTCACTGCTGTTCCCATGTAGCATCATAATTCATAGAGTGTTGTTGGAAGAGGAGGCACATAGGTAGAGCCTTTCACAAACTCCCACCAATAAAAAAGATACCATACTGTGAGATGAAGAAAATGTCAAGGTCAGTTCTGCAGCCCCTTTAGCTGATCAATGCAGGTTCCAATGCAGTGGTGTACCATCTATATGAAAAATTATATTTCTGATAATTTCCCATCTCTTCTGTTTTTTGGCCATCTATGTGTTTTCTAATATTGTCAACTTTCTTCAGTTTGTTACAGAATTCACTTCTCTTCAGATCCAGTTCAGTGTTAATCTCGTCAAACTGTTCATCACATTACTTACGTTTAGTAATAACTCCTGATCACTACCAATGATCACTACCAACAAACTTCCTGCCCCATATTGCACAGCACTTTACCCTTATTAATGTTGCAGCTACCAGTTCAGGTCATCCCTTGAGGACTCATTTTATAAGATGGAAAAGCAATCAGAAATGACCTGCTACTGGAAGAAGTAGACACTACTGGTTACACAGTAAATGAAACATACTGCGTACAATTCCTTGGTGTCTGCTTGGGTTTCAATTGAAATGGGGTCCAAAAATTGGTAAACTTGTCAAGTTGATCCCCTCAGCTTTACTCACCTACAGGCAATTACGATGGCATCTTTTGGTGTTTTCACTTGTTTTTGGAATTATCTTCTGGGAAAACCAACCAGAAATAAATAAAATATTAATGTTATTTAATGTAAAAGGCAATAGGGAGTTCCATAGTGACATGTAGATGCAGAGTGTTCACATCACATTCCTACTACAAGCTTGTATAGGATAAATACTGTTCATTGCTGCCATGCACTATTAAATTATCCTATAGGCTAGGACTGAGTGAAAGCGTGCTGGGAAGCATTTCTGCATGTAGACACTCTGGAGGAACATTCATTAATTGCAGGGCAGAGAGATATGAGCTTTTTGGTTAACTCGTTCTCATGCTGGTGCCTCCTTAATTTATTATCAGTCTGAATGCCTAAGAACTTAACTCTTGGAACCTCATCCAGTGTCTGTCATTGATATCTCCTTGTATCTGTAAGTCATTTGAATTTGTTTGGAATTGCATGATGTACGTTTTTGTAAGTATAAAGGTTGAATTTTTGTGCTGTTGCCTGTAAACCAGTTGCAAGCATGTTCCATTATTCTCCTGGCTGTTTCTAGTATGAATGTGTTTGGCGATTATCAGTGTACTTGTTATCGGCAAGCATTGCAGATTTTGAAGGCATCTCCAATGGTTTTAGCACAACATTTATGTAGGTCTGGATAAATCAAGTGCTGAACCCTGTGGGACATCATATGTATTGTTTCCCCATTCTGTATTCAGTTTTCCTCTCAAGGTATCATTTATTACTATGAACCAGTTTATTGTTGCTAAGCTGAGATTCAGTTCTTGTAAGTGTTATTCATTTAACACCACAACACTTGTAGTTTCCCTGAGTAAATGGAGATTAAGGCTTTAATGTGATGCCAATAAGTTTTTTCCACTTCTACGTGACTTGTACAGTTACAGTATGAAAAAGTCATCCCAGCATTTGGAGACTGCTGTAAATAGTGAAGGAGAACATTTCGTTGATTATTTAAGTCTCTCTTATTTGTATCTGTTATATATTAAAATTTGGGAAATATGCCATGAAATACGAACCAAATAATTGCTGGAAATAAGTACATATGTCTTACCTTTTTTCATTTTATTGGTAAACTGTGTTTCCTTTCATCTCTGTCTAACCAGTATGTATAATGTTCAAAACAACACTTGGTCTGTTAAGCCCAGTGTCTGAGTACAGATGTTGCAAACACGGATTGGTATTGTACATATCTTTTGCAACACAGTTAACTCAATGGATGTGCGCTAAGTCTTCAATGATGAATCATATTGTCTTTAGTTGTCGAGTTTATAAAGAATTTAATATTTTCTCATAAAAATTCTGATCTGCAAGTAAGGTTATGGCTGAGTAAATGTCAGAACATTTTTAAGTTCTTGTCATAAAATGATGTCGCTCTGTTGAGAGGTTAATGTAATCTGTCCACTATTGATTCTCATAATATTTGAGGAGTAGTGTTTGGGTCAGCTGTGTTGTGGCACTTAACCAACATACAAGCTAATTACTCTTGTTGTGAAGTATTGGTTTAAATAATTTTAATGAACAATCCGTAGGGTGCATTGAAATATTTTGTAGGTTATCAACTAAATTTGTTTATTTCATTGTGGAAATGACTGAACTACTAAATATCCACCAATTGATGTTAGAAATAATTTGATTTTGTTGTATGATCAGTAGGCCTGGTAGTTGCAGTGGATAGAGATACAATTATTTCTTAATGGAATACAACAGTATACTTACACATTAAAGGTAAGTGGAATAAAAAGACAATTCAGCTGAGGAAAGAGTGATTCCAAGTTTCCTCTTGGGCAATAACATGTATGAAAAGTGAGTTTCATTCATTGTTATAGTAACAGTTCCTTTTCTAAATGATTGATAATGGGTTCACACAATTTGCTGTGTGGAATTAAAGGTAGATTCTGAAAGAATCCTTTAAAATTACGTATAAATCATAAATTATTTGAATTGCACCCTTCCTTTAAAATCCAAATACATAAGGAATACGTTAAATTAGGCATGCAATAACTGTATCTAAAACTTGAAATCTTGAAGATAAAAGTCAAAAACTAATTGCATTTGGGACACCATAGATTCTATTCACAGCTCACACAAATAGCATTATTCATAATGCAATTTTTGATACTCAAAAAAACTAAAACTATACATAGATCATACAATTTAAATACATAAGTCTTTCAGTTTTTTATTATATTACATTTTCTTCTAAAAGATTCATCTTGCAACACAGTCATAGGTCCCAATTTTAAAGACATAAGTAATATCTGTTGCTTTTTAAATGATCATTGGTTAATTTATTAATGTTAAAATTTGTTCTTTTCTAATAAAAAGTGCTGTCACTTTTGTATTTTGTGAAAAAATTGTAGTCTTTGGAATGGGTTTCAAAAACATTATCATAGGTTCTGCATTTTCGGAGATGCCACAGAAATTGTTTTATACCTCTCTCTTTTAAAATTTCTACAGTGACAAACAATCCAGGATTTATCAGATCAACATGCACATCCTTGACAACATCTGTTGCTATTGTGTCTTCGTCTGCAGCATTTGATCCCCGCAAGAATCATTTTCCACCTCTGAATACCAAGCACATCTTCGATGGGTTGCATCCTTAGTTAAGAGAAGATGTTTGGTTTTTTCAAGCTTCAGGGTTTTTGTGACAATAATATTATTGTAGCTTAAGGTAAAAAAACAATAATAGTTTTGAATGTGAGCAAAAATGTTTGAGCTGAATGTGAGTTACACTCACTCAGTTGTCCAGAAACGCATCTTCCAGTACCATAAAACATGGTTTTTACTTGAATCTGAGTTTGTGCACATTTATAAAAATCTGTAGCTCAGCCAGCATACCATTTTCTGTGTTTCATCTGGTTCCACACTCCTCTCCTCATTGTACCATCAATAGCATCCATGATGACTTTACCATGTCATGCAGCAAAGAATAACAGTCCATTTCCACTTTTAATACTTTTGAACACAAACTGGATAATGTGTACTTGTTTTCAAATAGAGAAGTATGGCCATCTCAACGAATTGTCAACTTTTTTGAGATGCGAGATCTTCTTATTTACATCAGGTATTATTTATAAGACAACACAGCAACAGAAACTGTTTCATGTGTTAGATCTCATTAGTGATGATGGCATGATAAAATGTTCCTGCAGCATCCAGGTGCAACCTGTGAAGCCTGTACTTATTCATGTTATGAATGAGCACTTAGACTTTTGTCTTTGTTCATCATAGACACACTATCTACAAAGTCAGTCTGTAGATCTCCAGATTTAAGAATTTTGCAAATTGTGAGTTTTCTATGAAGCAGTGAAATATTAAATATAAAATTTCCTTATCAATTTATAACACTACATCAGTGATGGTACCATTAGCTTCTGCATATTTTTGTTGCCTGTCAACATCAATCCATTTTTTCCATTTTACTTATTTGTCAGTCAACTTCATTATTTAATGTGGAGTGATGTTTAGGAGCTATAGCTTTTACACTTTATACATGAGTTCGTAGTACACATGAATTAACAATAGACTACATGTTCCAGTAACTCCTTACCTCATAAAAAATGCTCTTTTCAGTGTCATTTTTCAGTGCATTCACCAGATAATAAGAGTTGGCATGATACCTTCATACATACATTGAGGTGTATTCAAAACCAACAAAATGTGTAATGAATGAAAGTATTTTTTATTTGTCCTATTTCTGTCTCTGCCTAAAATTGCTTATAAGCTCCCTGAGCTGAAAATACCATGTAGTGTTTTTACAAAACTCTGTGTATCTTTGTCTTCAGATCTTTAAATATTTATGTCAAGTGCTTCACAGATTGTCACCTCTGGCAGCAAACATGATTAATTTAAACTTAAAATGCCTCTAACACTGTAGCAAAAAAAAATGTATTTTGTAACATGGTCTATGCAGTTCAAATCAGCACACAGGAAGTGTCATACTGATCAGTACATCAGGTATGTAATGTGAAGACAAAGATTCTTCATATCATTGTAATTAACTGAGCAACCATCACAGCCTATACCCACACAGTTCTCCAGGGACAGAGAAAGGCTTTCCATTCTCCTTAGAATTGTAGTACCTAATACTTCACCAGTAATGCTACGCTCTTCATCTTGACACGTCAGGTTCATCGTCAGTGTTTCCACTACAATCCTTGTCTACATCTACATCTACATCTACATGACTACTCTGCAATTCACATTTAAGTGCTTGGCAGAGGGTTCATCGAACCACAATCATACTATCTCTCTACCATTCCACTCCTGAACAGCGCGCGGAAAAAATGAACACCTAAATCTTTCTGTTCGAGCTCTGATTTCTCTTATTTTATTTTGATGATCATTCCTACCTATGTAGGTTGGGCTCAACAAAATATTTTCGCATTCGGAAGAGAAAGTTGGTGACTGAAATTTCGTAAATAGATCTCGCCACAACGAAAAACGTCTTTGCTTTAATGACTTCCATCGCAATTCGCGTATCATTTCTGCAACACTCTCTCCCCTATTACGTGATAATACAAAACGAGCTGCCCTTTTTTGCACCCTTTCGATGTCCTCCGTCAATCCCACGTGGTAAGGATCCCACACCGCGCAGCAATATTCTAACAGAACAAACGAGTGTAGTGTAAGCTGTCTCTTTAGTGGACTTGTTGCATCTTCTAAGTGTCCTGCCAATGAAACTCGAAAATCTTTTGTGTAATTTGCCGTCACCATCAACATATCTAGCAGCTAAATTCAGTTGGGCGATGTGCACTATGTACATAGTCTCATCGAAGATTATGCTTTAATAACGAGAATCTTTGATTTCCTCCAGTAATCTCGATAACATCACTGTTTCACAGCACGAAATAAGTTTGTTACACTTTGTTTTACATATGCAAGTGGCATTCGCTTTAGTGGTCTCAAGGTGATGTTTTAGTTGCAAGTCTCCAGCGTCAGTTCTAAATGTTAGAAGAGCTTAGAAGTTTCCTGTGTTACTCACTACTCACTATACTCTCACGATCATTATCATTTTCTAATAGACTCCCATCATGTCTAAGCCCCCCCCCCCCCCCCCCTCAGGGGAATATTTTGCTTTCCATGAGATATGATTGTTTTTATTATAGGTACGAGACAGTCTCAGTCTTCCCTAATGTTTTCCATTCTCTGTCTTGATATTGATTTATGACACAAAGTTTGCATTCCTCGTGTTGCCAAAAATAATTTTACATCTGTTGATACTTCAATATGGTACTTGAGCTGAGAGTGAGTCTCATGGTCCCCATCTTTACCAGTAAGTTTGGCAAACTTTGATAGTGGTTCAGTCACAAGTTTCTTGGCAATAGTGGATTTCTTTCCTCCAGCCATTTTATTGTTCACAAAAAGTGAACAGTTAATGCAAAAAAGTCCCTTTTTAACTTGGGAGAACACCAGCCACGGATACTGTTTAAAATGATTATCATGCACTTGCCTATGTTCAACCCGCCCTTCCTTGTTGTGCTCAGAAGTAGGAAAGACAACCTTTTCCAGGTTTCCTTGGAGCTGTGAGAAGCTTGTGTTTTATATCATCAATAATATCCTGATGGTAATACATCCTATTAATTGCCAATATCTGTGTGATTGAAGGAATCGGTCAATGAACTTCGTTGTGGAAGTTTTGACAAAGTGCTGGGCTGTGCCTTTACATCTAGTGGTGTTTTTGCAGATGAATGCTGACCAGAATCATCAGATGTTTCTACTTTCTTTTCTTTATTACATATCAATCCATTTTATTATATTGTTACAATGTAGGTAAATTAGATGCCAATTATTCTCGAATAAATACTTTATTCGCACTGAAAAATGTATCGCTGGTACCCTTAGCACTAATACACTCTTGGCGACTCTCCCAGATTTCTAATATCACTGAGCACAATACTGACTGAAGTCCGTGCTAATAGCCAGTAATGCAGTTGTTCACTTATTATCACTTCCAAGTTATCGCGAAGATTGTAGCTTTCAAACTGACTACCTGGCAGCGACTCTGCTTCTCATATATATGTGGCTCAGTTGTTTTGAGAACATTCGCTGCCAGAATGTCAAATGTACTTTTGGCCACTTCTAAGTCACACTGGTGAAGTTGCCCCCTGAGCTAGGTGTTCAACAGATGCTTGTCTAAGTCACATGGCAGTGGCAGCTACAGCAGGGTTAAGATTAACGACAAAATTAGTAAATGAGGGCAAGGCTCTCACATTCCCACAAACACGGAAGAGCCAAATACAGATAGAGAAAAGCTTACAATATTGGTTTCCACACAGAAAGACACAGTAAAAGGAAATTACTGACACAAATATATTTATGAACCTGCTAATATTGCTACTGCAGAAGTGCTGTATTTGTTCTGCACACATTGTACCACTCGGTTAGCCTTTTTTTTTTTTTTTTTTTTTTTTTTTTTTTTTTTTTTTTTTACAACAAATGCCATGAGAATCTTTCAGTTGAGTGGCCCAAAAAATGAATTTATGCCACTGCTTTTGTGGGTATAAATTTGTGATACTGGATATGGTGGATGCAGAGAGAGTCCACCCATCAGGTAGGAGATTTCAGAAAAATCATGGAAGAACAAATATGGATGTAACAATAGCGAAATAGCTGTAAACTTAACTTTGGTGGCATGCATAGATATTCACTGACAGCTATAATTGTACCAAGAGTGTGACTGCATCATTAGACCAGGATAAGTGAAGGAGAGTAAACCAGCCATGAGTCTTTACTCTGTTGCACATAAAACAAGTGGTCACTGCTTTTTACATCAAAGGCCATTCCTTGTGCCTGTTCATTATGGCGGAAAATTTCTCTCTAGTTTTGGGTTCCTAGGACAACGACCATGGGTGTCCAGATAGCATATGTGAGTTGTTTTCTATGACTTCTGAAGGATTGCTAGTGGTGCAAGCAAAACAATTATATTTATTTTTATTTGTACAGATTTAGGACAAATTCAGAATTACATTCAATTGTGAAATAATTAAATTTGGAACTTACATAGCATCCATAATTCACCGACATCACTACTGGGACTGTGGCACTGGAAGGAAGCAGAAAGTTGTCATGATATGTTACATGTTTTCTATTTTGTACAATAATGATATAGCATTGTTTTTCAGAATGAAGAAATGTTTATTTAAGGAAAAGTAGTGGACTTCTTGGCTTCACCTGGGTGTGCATTTACTCCAGTTCTAACACCCTCGACCTGCATTCCCTTCCACTCCATTCTCTGTCCATGCACCCCCCCCCCCCCTCCCCAGGGGCCTTTTAGGGTGATTCATTGGCTGAAAAGGTCAAAGTGATGGTATACGGATGCAATGTGAAACCGTAGGTCCCTCCCCCTTCTGGTGCTTAAAGTATCCGGAATTGGGGCACGTCATTGCATTGCAGCACTATCCTTATCTGTAGAGATTGTGGATGAGTATCTCTTGCAAATGCCTCGTGTGCCTCTGCCCCCATCTGTGTCCACAGTGGAAAGCACCACACTCCCTGCTCGCCAGATTACACTGTTTTCTAGGGAGTGAAGAAGGTACAAGAATACAAGACTCTGGACAAACCTACTGACAAAGAGGCCAAAAGGAAAGCATGTACACTATGTCATATGCTACAGCTACAAAGACATTTCCCTTTTGTTGATGGTATTTGTGTCTGTTACTCTTTCTGTAGTGGGCCCTCAGGCCATCCCCCACCCCCTGATGGTTTGACTGCTCCCCTTCTCTTCCCATCCACCAGGGACGTTTGGCTCCACCTCCCAGCCTGAGATGACTAAGCTTTTTCTGGCTTCTCTTGCCAGGAAGGGATCCTTGGGGACATTTCCTTCCCTGGGTTGCACAGATCTACAACTGGACACCAGCAACTGGCTGAAGACGCCACAGGCTGTTGGTCACACTGCTTTACGATAATCATTTTTATCTGAAACTGATTCAGAGAAGCCCTTGGCATCATCAAAATCCTCTAAGGAGAGAAAAGACAAGAAGAGTAGTTCAAGGAGGAGGACCTTCCAGTGGACCCCCACACTGGCAGATCCCACCTGTTCAACTCCTGTGGCCAAGGCAAAGATTCCAGCAACCCCTGAGGCCCCAGTTTGCTCCACACAATGGAACTCGGAATGGAGTTTGCGCAGATGTTGTGGATACACAGTTTAGCAAACTTTTGCCTCTTGATACACCTTTGGAGGCTGTGGCTGTTTGGGTAAAGTGCATTTCAGCATAGTACTGTCTGCAGTGTTTACATCCCTTCTGATGATAAAGCATCTCATGACATATTGTTTGCATTGGTTTCCCAGCTCCCCCCCCCCCCCCCTCCCAACTTTCCTAATTTTGGGCAGTTTCAATGAACATAACTCTTTGTAGCTTTTAACTATGATCACTGGCCATCGTAAGGACC
Source organism: Schistocerca piceifrons (assembly GCF_021461385.2). NCBI lineage: Eukaryota > Metazoa > Arthropoda > Insecta > Orthoptera > Acrididae > Schistocerca > Schistocerca piceifrons. The sequence continues at coordinate 123,598,062 of NC_060148.1, read as the reverse complement.
TGCAGCTCAGGGTGGCCGTCGGTTCGAGGTGCTACAGTCTGGAACCGAGAAACTGCTACCGTCGCAGGTTTCTATCCTGCCTCAGGCATGGATGTGTGTGATGTCCTTAGGTTAGTTAGGTTTAAGTAGTTGTAAGTTCTATGGATTCATCAGTGTCCTAACCCTCTGCCCTGATAGAGCACCAGGGCCAGGTCACATTCACAAGCATCATATCCTTGCCATCTGTAACTGGATCTGGAGCGAGGACTAGTTCTCATTGCAACAATTAGAAAGCATCATTGTGCTGAAAGTGAGTAGGCACCTCTAGAGATGGGCAGTTATCGCCCAGTAAGTTTCACCAATATTTTCTGTAAATTGCTTGAATGCGCAGAGAGCTGACAGTTGTGTGGCTCTTTGAGTCTTGGTCTTCTGGCTGCATCCCAGTGTGATTTTTGCCAAGGCTGTTCCATTACTGATAATATGGTTTGCCTGCAGTCTGCCAGCCAATCAGCTTTTGCCCAATGTCAGTGCATTGTAGCTGTCTTCTTTGACCTGCAAAAGCTGTGTGACACCAGGAGGTGACACCATATCTTTGCTGCCTTACACAAGTGGGGTCTGTGGGAGCCACTCCCAATTTTTATCTAGAATTTCCTGTCACAGTGTATGTACTGGGTTCTAGTTGGTGCTTCCCACAACACTCCACATATCCAAGAGAATGAAGTCCTGCAGGGCTCTGTACTGAGTGTCCCTGTCTTTCCACAAGCCATCAGTGGTCACCTCCAGCTGTGAGGTCATCAGTAGCATAGGTCATGAGTATCACCCTCCTTGTATGCTGACTATTTCTGCCTCTTACTATTGCTCCTCTAGTGTGTGTGTCACTGAATGTAGACTGCAAGGTGGCATACGAAAGACGTGGTCATGGGCACTCGCCCATGGCTTTTCGTTTTCAGCTGCCAAGACCCATGTGATGGTTTTCTGTCAACATTGTATGGTTCATCCACAAACAGAACTTTATTTTGATGACAGACTTCTCAATGAGGCAGGAACTTACTGCTTTTTAGGACTGGTCTTTGAGTCTTAGTTGGCATGAAATCCCAATCTTTGGCAGTGTAAGTGTAAGTGCTTGCTGCACCTCAGTACACTTCGTCACCTGAGTAACACCAGCAGGGGTGCAGAGTGCACTGCCCTTCTGCAGCTTTACAAAGCCATGATACAACCCTGTCTTGGTGATGGGAGTCTGGTATGTGGTTTGGCATGATCCTCGGCCTTGTGGATACAGGATCTGATGCACCACTGTGGGGTTTGATTTGCAACAGGAGCGTTTTGAACTAGTCTTGTAGACAGATTACTCATGGAGGCTGGGGTTCATTCATTGTGGTGTCAGAGATGATGCCTCAGTGGCTGACTTAGTTTTATGTTTAATTCTTGAGGAGGGCTTTTACCACTCTGTTTAAGGGAGGGCAACTTAACCTTATTGCCTCATTGAGGGGTGGGCAGAACACTCTGTTGCCTCCTCCATCTTTCTCTCCCTCTCCCTCCACCCTCTTCCCCTCACCCTACCCCCCTCTCCCTCCCTCTTCCCCTCTCCCTACCCCCCTCTCCCTCCCTCCCTCCCTCCCTCCCTCCCTCCCTCCCTCCCTCTCTCTCTCTCTCTCTCTCTCTCTCTCTCTCTCACTCTCTCACTTCCCTTCCTGCCCCCCACTCTCTGTCTCCCTCCACCCTCTCTCCCCCCCTCCCTCTCTCTCCCCTCACCCCACACTCTCTCTCCCCTCACCCCACCGTCTCTCTCCCCTGATTTGGATGCATTCTGACACTCACTCTTCCCAATCGATAAGAATCTCTGCAAAGTTGGATGATAATCATAAGAAAGGAATATTGAGAGCTGTGTCATACACACAGAAGTTAGCAAGCAGTTATAATTCACAGATTGTTTTCTTCTTTCAGTCTGTTAAAAATCCATTGGGAATATCTTGGTCCACTGATTTTATCAAGGAGGATCCTGAATTTAATTTGGAAATGAATATAACTGGGAATATTGTAAGTATTTACATCTCTGATGTATTGCTTGTAGTCAAATAAGTCTTTTGGTAAGTGTGTAGAGTAAAAGTTGCATTGAAATGGAATTGTCACAGATTGTCAGTTTTCTGAAATTTTTTGCTGTTCATAATTGTAGAATATTCTTCTACTCCTGCACTTGACTTTCATATCACCTCTTACGTTCTGACAGTTTTAAATAGAAGGGGACTAGTGGTTGGTATAATGCTGTTCTGTTGCCCTTGTTGATATCGACTATATTGTATAATTGTTGTCTGTGATGGTCCCGAAATTCACATTTAGATGAAGTGTAAGTTCCAATAGTGTAGGTCATTTGAGAAATATTCCTCCTTTCAATAACATCTGATAAATAAAATTCAAAAGAACATTGACTGGCCTTATACTTTCCCTAAAAATTTATTGGGTTTTGATAAAGAGATAAAATTTGTGTGTTGTAGATCAGCCCTGATACTTAGGCTGCAACCTGTAGATATTGTGGCAGCTTCTGTGGTACCTGTTGTATTACTTATAAAATTTTCATTCATAGAAAAACTCTGTGTATGTCTTATGTCTTTTGGTGAATGATTGTACATAGATGAAGCCATCTATGACCTCACCATTCAAGTCCTGGCAGATCTAAAGAAGAAAGATTAATTTTTTAAATACACTTTATGACCTTGCAAAGGGAAGAAGATGCTCACATTGATAAACATGTCACAGGAATGAAATTAGACAAAGATTGGGGAACGTTCAACACACAATTGCAGAAGGTTAGGTACTGGCTCACTCTCGATCTCATTGTTCATAAACAAACTTCCTGAAGTTATAAAGGATTTTTCAGGCACTGAAATGTTAGCTTCTTCAGACACTGGAATGTGTGGTGATTATACAAGCATACAGGTTGAGGATCCAAACTATAATGCTACGGACAGCTCAGAGAGTATGTAAAGGAGTGTAGCTGATTCACAGCTAACAGGCAAGACTTAAATGTCACAGGGACTCATGTTATGCCATTTTAAACAAATGAAAGGCATGCATTGGCATCACAAGTAGACAGGACAGTAAGTGAAACAGTAGTAGTGTCGTTCCACAAGAAGGGTTTTACAGAAATAAGAACGCCACACATAGTAGTCAGGGATGTGCAAATGAGGAGCTTGCCCACAACAGTGCCCTAGGACATAGCTGTAGTTGTCAAAGTGGCTGGATTGTAGTTGGTGAGCACTTACCATGAAAATACAAAAGGCCATACTGGCCTTTGTATGCAGCCCAAGAGATCACAAGCCGAGCAATATGTCTCCATGGCACCAGGGCCAGAGGTTCAGGGATAGTGTCCACTGCATGGAGTGCTGCTCCCAATGCAAGTGTGCAGAACAGTGTGTTGCTGGTTGTGTGGTCTGGAAGACCATGTCATGTGGTTGGCACTGAAATCACTGACGTGTACCCCACTTGTTACGTTGAAAATATGTAACTTAGATTAAAGAGTGGAAGACACATGAGAAATCTATTAATAGGATTTTTGACCATAACAGTTATCCTGAGTAGTACATGAAGTTGTGCAGTGAACATCTTAGCTCTCTGAGCTAGAGTGCCATGCAACCTTTGTGGTCTCGACAGCATAAAATGCGAGTGCTTAATAATGATGCAGAGAAATAGTGCTGATCATTTTGATACTGGCACATGGCCAGCGAGATTCTGTATTAATTGTGGAATTGGAAATTTTATTAGGTAATTGCATGAGAAGCCAGAGCAAGATAGCAAAGTAATACTTTGTTGGAGAAGCAATTCAGTGCCAGGCTGCTACATCTGTTACTGGTAGGTTCAAACAACACACAAGTATAACGGACATCTTTCAGGAACTCAAATGAGAATTCCCAGAGGGAAGGTGATGTTCCTTCTAGAAACACTATTGAGAACATTTAGAGAACTGCCATTTAAAGCTGACTGCTGAACGATTTTCTTGTTTCCAACATACATAGCTCATAAGGACTATGAAGATAAAATTTGAGAAGTCAGGACTGATAGAGAGGCACATATACAGTCTCTTTCCCTCGTATTTGCGAGTGGATTGGGAACGGAAATGACCAGCAGGGTTATGGGGTACCCTTCGCCATTAGTGCCATTAGGTGGGTAGTGGTGTATCCATGTATGTGGAGATAGAAGGTAAAATAAGTAGGTAACTAATGTAGTAGGATCAACAGTGATGTTGTTCATAGTAGTAAATGTACATATACATAGATACAAAATAATCTGTTCGCAGTTCCCATAATTAGCAGTGTGAGTAGATTAGCACTAGTCACAAACAGCTAGTTGTCACTATACTTCACAGAGGTAAATCCCTGTGGGAGCTTTTGCCTTTAAGATTTGCAGCCTGGCTCATCCCTCATCCATTCACACCCCATCTCTTGCCAAAGCAGAGATTACAGTGTTGAAAGCAAATTTAATTTAATGAAAAAAATTCTGAAACATTCAGTAATAGATGGAACCTGTAGAGACAAATTAAGATCTTCATATTTCAATGAAAGAAGTTATACCTGTATAAGCAATTCCTCAGGATGTTTCAAATCATCAGATATCACAAGGCTATAACTTTGACATAAATAAAGATACAGAATTGGGGTCAGATTTTTACTTCTATACATGCCTGCAAAGCCTTTATTTACAAAGGAACCATATGATTTTCTCATTGCTTACATTTTATGTGTGTGCACATACAACATTAAGGTGCTTTTCACAGCTGTGTTTAGGACCAGATTCATCATTTACTGCTCACAAATATCAATGTTCTTGTCAACACATTTAAGCATCCAGGTATTAGACCTAATCCATGCATATGCAAGCATGTCAGTTTAGTAAACTCACTGCTGTTTCCATGTAGCATCATAGTTCATCCAAAGTCGTTGGAAGAGGAGACACATAGGAGGAGCCTTTCACAAACTCCCACCAATAAAAAAGATACCATACTGTGAGATGAAGCAAATTTCAAGGTCAGTTCTGCAGCCCCTTTAGCTGATCAATCCCTCAGGCAGCTTACTGGTAAGAAGTGCTCTTTAGTGCAGGTTCCAATGCAGTGGTATACCATCCATATGAAAAATTATATTTCTGATAATTTTCCATCTCTTCTGTTTTTGGTCCATCTATGTGTTTTGTAATATTGTCAACTTTCTTCAGTTTGTTACAGAATTCCCCTCTCTTCAGATTCAGTTCAGTATTATCTCACTAAACTGTTCATCCCATTACTTAAGTTTAATATTAAATCATGATCGCTACCAACAAACGTCCTGTATCATATTGCACAGCACTTTACCTTATTAACGTTGCAGTTACCAGTTCAAGTCATCCCTTGAAGACTCATTTTATAAAATGGAAAAGCAATCAGAAATGACCTCCTCCTGGAAGAAGTAGATACTACTGGTTACACACTAAATGAAACATACTGCGGACAATTCCTAGGTGTCTGCTTGGGTTTCAATTGAAATGGGGTCCACAAATTGGTAAACTTGTCAAGTTGATCCCCTCAGCATTACTCACCTACAGGCAATTATGATGACATCTTTTGGAGTTTTCACTTGTTTTTGGAATTATCTTCTGGGAAAGCCAACTTGAAATAAAAAACAATTTATGTTATTTAACGTAAAAGCCAATAGGGAGTTCCATAGTGACATGTAGGTGCCAGTTTCCCTAGGTCAGTGGAGAGGTTAATGCAAAGTGTTCACATCACAATCCTGCTACAAGCTTGTATAGGATAAATACTAATTTGTTCATTGCTGCCATGCTCTATAAGATTATCCTATAGGATAGTACTGAGAGAAAGCATGCTAGGAAGCATTTCTGCAAGTTGACATTCTGGAGGAACATTCATTAATTGCAGGGCAGAGAGATATGAGCTTTTTGGTTAACTCATTCTCATGCTGGTGCCTCCTAATTTATTATTGATCTGAATGCCCAAGAACTTAACTCATGGATCCTCATCCAGTGTCTGTCATTGATATCTCCTTGTATCTGTAAGTCATTTGGATTTGTTTGGAATTGCCTGATGTGTGTTTTTGTAATTATAAATCTAAAAACAAAGATGATGTAACTTACCAAACGAAAGCGTTGGCATGTTGACACACACACACACACACACACACACACACACACACACACACACACACACGCGCACATATACAGACTGTTGCCCATTATCCTTCCCACCCCTCCCACAGTGGTATTCCGCCTTCCACTGAACCTACACAATATACTTGTCCATCCTTCCACAACTCCTGCTTCCAACCCCTTACCTCATGGCCCATATTCCTGTAATAGACCTAGATGCAAGAAGTGTTCCATATGTCCTCCGCCACCGCCACCTACTCTAGTCCAGTCACAAACATCACCTATCCCATCAAAGACAGGGCTACTTGTGAAACCCGTCATGTAACCTACAAGCTAAGCTGCAATCACTGCTGTATTCTATGTGGGCATGACAACCAACAAGCTGTCTGTCCACATGAATGGCCACTGACAAACTATGGCCAAGAAACAAGTGGACCACCCTGTTGGTGAGCAAGCTGCCAAACATAACATTCTTCACTTCAGTGACGGCTTCACAGCCTGTGCCATATGAATCCTTCCCACCAACACCAGCTTTTCTGAATTGCACAGCTGGGAACTTTCCCTGCAATACATCTACATTCCTGTAACCGTCCTGGCCTCAACCTTCATTAGTCACTGCTCTCACCCGTCCAGCCCTTTTCTTGTTCCCATTCCAGCACTACGCAGCTGTCATTCCACCATCACACCATGACTTGTACAGTTACAGAATGAAAAAGTCATCCCAGCATTGGGAGACTGCTGTAAATAGTGAAGGAGAACGTTTTGTTGATTATTTAAGTCTCTCTTATTTGTATCTGTTGTATATTAAAATTAGGGAAATATGCCACGAACCATATACAAACCAAATAATTGCTGGAAATGGGTACATATGCCTTACCTTTTTTTCATTTTATTGGTAAACGTGTTTCCTTTCATCTCTGTCTAACCAGTATATATAATGAAACTTCCTGGCAGGTTAAAACTGTGTGCCCGACCGAGACTCGAACTCGGGACCTTTGCCTTTCGCGGGCAAGTGCTCTACCAACTGAGCTACCGAAGCACGACTCACGCCCGGTCCTCACAGCTTTACTTCTGCCAGTATCTCGTCTCCTACCTTCCAAACTTTACAGAAGCTCTCCTGCGAACCTTGCAAAACTAGCACTCCGGAAAGTAAGGATATTGCAGAGACATGGCTTAGCCACAGCCTGGGGGATGTTTCCAGAATGAGATTTTCACTCTGCAGCGGAGTGTGCGCTGATATGAAACTTCCTGGCAGATTAAAACTTACTTTCAGGAGTGCTAATTCTGCAAGGTTCGCAGGAGAGCTTCTGTAAAGTTTGGAAGGTAGGAGACGAGATACTGGCAGAAGTAAAGCTGTGAGGACCGGGCATCAGTCATGCTTCGGTAGCTCAGTTGGTAGAGCACTTGCCCGCGAAAGGCAAAGGTCCCGAGTTCGAGTCTCGGTCAGGCACACAGTTTTAATCTGCCAGGAAGTTTCATATCAGCGCACACTCCGCTACAGAGTGAAAACCTCATTCTGGAAACATCCCCCAGGCTGTGGCTAAGCCATGTCTCTGCAATATCTACTTTCAGGAGTGCTAGTTCTGCAAGGTTCGCAGGAGAGCTGTAAAGTTTGGAAGGTAGGAGACGAGATACTGGCAGAAGTAAAGCTGTGCGGACCGGGCGTGAGTCGTGCTTCGGTAGCTCAGTTGGTAGAGCACTTTCCCACGAAAGGCAAAGGTCCCGAGTTCGAGTCTCGGTCGGGCACACAGTTTTAATCTGCCAGGAAGTTTCATATCAGCGCACACTCCGCTGCAGAGTGAAAATCTCATTGTGGAAGTATATATAATGCTCAAAATAAAACTTGGTCTGTTAAGCCCAGTGTCTGAATACAGATGTTGCAAACACGGATTGGTATTGTACATACCGTTTACAACACAGTTAACTCAGTGGATGTGTGCTAAGTCTTCAGTGATGAATCATATTGTCTTTAGTTCTTGAATTTATAAAGAATTTAATATTTCCTCAAAATAATTCTGATCTGCACGTAAGGTTATGGCTGAGTAAATGTCAGAACATTCTTAATTTCTTGTCATAAAATGATGTGGCTCTGTTGAGAGGTTAATGTAAGCTGTCCACTATTGATTTTCATAATATTTTAGGAGTAGTGTTTGGGTCAGCTGTGTTGTGACAGTTAACCAACATAAAATCTAATTACTCTTGTTCTGAGGTATCGGTTTAAATAATTTTAATGAACAACCCAAAGGGTGCATTGAAATATCATAAAAAAATAAGCATATATTCTAAAAGTAATTTCATATGAAGAAAATGCGCTGAAGGATTGGCAGACCATGTAAATTAGTTAATAAATTTGTTTACTTCATTGTAGAAATGACTGAACTACTAAATATCCACCAATTGATGTTGGAAATAATTTGATTTTGTTGTATGATCAGTAGGCCTGGTAGTTTCAGTGGATAGAGATACAATTATTTCTTAAAGGGAATACAACCATATACTTACTTATTACAGGTCAGTTGAATCAAAAGTACAATTCAGCTGAGGAAAGAGTGATTCCAAGTTCCCTCTTGGGCAATAACATGTATGAAAAGTGAGTTTCATTAATTTTTACAGTAACATTCCTTTTCTAATGATTGATAATATCTTCACACAGTTGGCTGTGTGGAATTAAATACAGCTTCTGAAAGAATTTTTTAAAATTATGTTTAAATCAGAAATTATTTGAATTGCACCCTTCTTTTAAAATCCAAAAACATAAAGAATGTGTTAAATTAGGCATGCAGTAATTGAATCTAAAACTTTAAATCTTGAGGATAAAAGTGAAAAACTAATTGCATTTGGGACACACGGCTTGCACAAATAGCGTAATTCATAATGCAATTTTTAATACTCTAAAAAACTAAAACTATACATAAATCATACGATTTAAATACGTAAGTCTTTCAGTTTTTCATTATATTACATTTTCTTCTTAAAAGATTCATCTTGCAACACAGTTGTAGGTCCCAATTTTAAAGACATAAATAATATCTGTTGCTTTTTAAATAGTCATTGGTTAATTTATTAATGTTCAAATTTGTTCAGTTCTAACGAAAAGTACTGTCACTTTTGTATTGTGTGAATAAATTGTAGCCTTTGGAATGGGTTTATACCTCCCTCAATTAAAGTTTCTACAGTGACAAACAATCCAGGATTTATCAGATCAACATGCACATCCTTGACAGCATCTGTTGCAATTGTGTCTTCATCTCCAGCATTTGATCCCTGCAAAAATCATTTTCCAACTCTGAACACCAAGCACATCTTTGATGGGTTGCATCCATAGTTACAAGATGATGATTGGTTTTTTCAAGCTTCATGGTTAGAGTGACAACAATATTATGATAGCTTACGGCTAAAAATAATAATAGTTTTGAATATGAGCAAAAGTGTTTGAGCTGAATGTGAGTTACACTCTCTCTGTTGTCCAGAAACTATCTTCCAGTACCATTAAACAAGGTTTTTGCTTCAATTTAAGTTTGTACACACTTATAAAAAATCTGTAGCTCAGTCAGCATATCATTTTCTGTGTTTCATCTGGTTCCACACTTCGTTCCTCATTGTACCACCAATAGCATCCATGACAACTTTACCATGTCATGCAGCAAAGAATAACAGTCCTTTTCCACTTTTAATACTCTTGAACACAAACTGGATAATGTGTACTTGTTTTCAAATAGAGAAGTACAGCCATCTCAATGAATTTTCAATTATGGGAGATCTTATTTACAGCAGGTATTATGTATATGACAACACAGCAACAGAAACTCTTTCATGTGTTAGACGTCATTAGTGATGATGTTTCTGCAACATCCAGGTGCAACCTGTGAAGCCTGTACTTATTCATCTTATGAATGAGCACTTAGACTTTTTTCTTCGTTAATCATAGACACACTATCTACAGAGTCAGTCTGCAGATCTCCAGATTTGAGAAATCTATTTTGCACATATCCTCAATTCAGCAGATTGTGAGTTTTTAATGAAACTGAAATATTTAATGTAAAATTTGCTTATCAATTTCTGGCACTACATCAGTGATGGTACCATTAACTTCTGCATATTTTGTTGCCTGTCAACATCAATCCATTATGCCATTTTATTTCTTTGTCAGTCAACTTTATTATGCAATGTGGATGATGTTTAGGAGCTATAGCTTTTACACTTTATACATGAGTTCGTAGTACACATGAATTAACAATAGACTACATGTTCCAGTAACTCCTTACCTCATAAAAAATGCTCTTTCCAGTGTCATTTTTCATTGCATTCACCAGATAATCAGAGTTAGCATGATACCTTCATACATACATTGAGGTGTATTCAGAAGCAATAAAATGTGTAATGAATGAAAGTATTTTTTATTTGCCCCATTTCTGTGTCTGCCTAGAATTGCTCATAAGCTCCCTGAGCTGAAAGTACCATGTAATGTTTTTACAAAACCCTGTGCATCTTTGTCTTCGGATCTTTAAATAATTTAGTATCCCATCTGTCAGGTGCTTGACAGGTTGTTATCCCTGTTGTAAAAAAATTAAACTTTCCTTCTCTTTTTCTGAAACCTTGTTATCCAGTTTGAGTTGTTAATGTGTGCTTAAACATTATGGAAATTGTTCCACTGGAACAATTAATTTGTTTGTTACTGCATATTTCTGAGTTGGACTGTCTGGATGTAGCTATCTTTTCACTGCTTTTCCTAAAGTTTATGGTGATTAGTATGAACCTAAATAGGATTCTGATGATTATACTATGGTGACATGAGTGGTTGTGCATTTACTTTCTTCATACATACTATTCACAGCTCTTTCTTCCTCTCTCTTTTCCTTTATTTTAAGTCTAGACATTTGCTAAGTTGCTCTCTTTCCTTTCTTCTGAAGTCTTGTGATATTTTCTTGGCATTTTCCCTGCATTGAACCAATTGTAATTGATTTGCATATAGTTTTGGAATATATATATATATATATATATATATATATATATATATATATATATATATATATATAAAGATGAGGTGACTTACCGAACAAAAACGCTGGCAGGTCGATAGACACACAAACAAACACAAACATACACACAAAATTCAAGCTTTCGCAACAAATTGTTGCCTCATCAGGAAAGAGGGAAGGAGAGGGGAAGACGAAAGGAAGTGGGTTTTAAAGGAGAGGGTAAGGAGTCATTCCAATCCCGGGAGCGGAAAGACTTACCTTAGGGGGAAAAAAGGACAGGTATACACTCGCACACACGCACATATCCATCCACACATACAGACACAAGCAGACATATTGGTCTTTAAATATGTCTGCTTGTGTCTGTATGTGTGGATGGATATGTGCGTGTGTGCGAGTGTATACCTGTCCTTTTTTCCCCCTAAGGTAAGTCTTTCCGCTCCCGGGATTGGAATGACTCCTTACCCTCTCCTTTAAAACCCACTTCCTTTCGTCTTCCCCTCTCCTTCCCTCTTTCCTGATGAGGCAACAATTTGTTGCGAAAGCTTGAATTTTGTGTGTATGTTTGTGTTTGTTTGTGTGTCTATCGACCTGCCAGCGTTTTTGTTCGGTAAGTCACCTCATCTTTGTATTTATATATAATTTTTCCCACGTGGAATGTTTCCTTCCATTATATATATATATATATATATATATATATATATATATATATATATATATATATATATATATATATATATATAATAGAGGGAAACATTCCACGTGGGAAAAATAACAAACTGTCCATTCGCATGAATGGACACAGGCAGACAGTGTTTGTTGGTAATGAGGATCACCCTGTGGCTAAACATGCCTTGGTGCACGGCCAGCACATCTTGGCACAGTGTTACACCGTCCGGGTTATCTGGATACTTCCCACTAACACCAACCTGTCAGAACTCCGGAGATGGGAACTTGCCCTTCAGCATATCCTTTCTTCTCGCTATCCGCCAGGCCTCAATCTCCGCTAATTTCTAATTTCAATTTGCCGCCGCTCATACCCCACCTGTCTTTCAACTTCATCTTTGCCTCTGTACATCCGCCCCGACTGACATCTCTGCCCAAACTCTTTGCCTTTACAAATGTCTGCTTGTGTCTGTGTATGTGTGGATGGATATGTGTGTGTGTGCGAGTGTATACCTGTCCTTTTTTCCCCCTAAGGTAAGTCTTTCCGCTCCCGGGATTGGAATGACTCCTTACCCTCTCCCTTAAAACCCATATCCTTTTGTCTTTCCTTCTCCTTCCCTCTTTCCTGACGAGGCAACCATTGGTTGCGAAAGCTAGAATTTTGTGTGTATGTTTGTGTTTGTTTGTGTGTCTATCGACCTGCCAGCGCTTTTAGATATATATATATATATATATATATATATATATATATATATATATATATATATATATATATATATATATATATATCAAATTTACTATCCATTATTTTTAACAGAAAGCTAGTATTAATAATGTGTAACAATACACCAGTCTTCATATACAAATGTATTACTCTGTAAATTATTCATCTACAAAATTATTACCCCATAAATTCTTTGCTTTACAGCACATTTTTTTAAAAAAATTATTTGGGTTGAAGTTAATTAACAAAAAATGTTAACTTTCTTCCTTACCTACCTTCTGGCATATTTTTTTTTTTACCAATTATGGTTGATACACTTCATTGACCTTCTTTTTATGAAGACTCTGTCCCTCGAATTGACCAAACTATGCTACCCATTACACCAGATTTACTGGCGGCAAGTATTTCTGGCCTTATTTCACCTCTTGAGTGTTGTTCTAACAATTGGTTACCTTAACCCTTTCACTGAATCGTAAATTTCCATAGGGCCCCTTGCCCTGCACCTTGACTCAAACACCATGGTAGTAATTTCATTACTATGCTTCTTGCCCAATTTTTTCTGTCTATTTCCCACTTAAAAGCGAAGATAAGTCGATTATTCTTCATACTATATCACTGTGCATTCTACTTCATTCTTCTGCTTTTATGCTTGGGTTATCGAACTCAGTGGAACCTGAACTATGGCTGGGTCTGTACTCAGTAGTTTTTATTGTCTTTTATGTGCCAGAACAACACAAGGCTCAGCAGAACAAGTGCCACTGCAGTGGTTGGTATGACAGTGGTCAGTGTTGTCTCATTCTGGTGCTGATTTTCACAATATGAATTTACATGCTGCAATAACGTTTCCAGGAAGATTGGTCCCTCCTGCTGGTTCAGAAGCGTGTTTATAGACTACACTAGTTTTGGTCCCAGAGTTTGATTTAAGCTGGTTAGATTTGCGGCAGGTGGCACTTCCATGGGGTCTTCTGGCCAGTAAAAATGTGGCTGTGAAAGGCTCAAGTGAGTTATACCTGCAATCATGGTGGACAAGCAGAAAATAGGTCCCATTACGTTGCATGCTGTTCCATTTAATAAGAAAGCATTCACCTTTCATTCTACCCTCATTGCTGATCTACCCCTCTACTTGTAAAAACTAGCTGCTACTACCATCTTGTCAAAGCTAGGGTACAGCCCATGTGCCTTGACCTGCTGAAAGTACAATTCTGGCTGGACCACTTTTTAATTGCATTCTCTTTCCTCCTTTGTCCCATTAGCAATTTCACTGCACAGGAATCCTGCCCCACTGATATTACCATACACGGACAGACTATGATTTTCTCTCGGTGATATTTTTGTAAATTTGCCTCCTCCACTGCTACATATCTACCTTTGTCCTTTGTAGTTAATAACAGTTGCTGAGTTTTTACTCTTACAAATTTCTTCAGTATTCCCCATGTGACGAGTTATGCACGAATTACGTAGCACTCGTGATGTGCTTGTTTCCCTGCTACTGTTACAGAAATGAAAATCTAAACTTTTCTTCCATCAGTTCTCATTGATGCTGTGGCTACTCCAAATTAAAGGGCAAGTCTTTGTGCTCAGGTTCTGAAACCAATCTCAACTTCGGTGGTAGTTCCTTCTGTACTTTCCTTAGGCCATTTAAATACTGCTCTTCTTGCAAAAAATTTACCCCTAGCTGGAACACTTATCTTCTACAGACTGCAACCATTTTAATAACTACTTCCCTCTAAGACTTCTACTTGGGTTTGTAGTTCCCTGATAATCGGAGTAATATGTAATACTGCTGCTTTTGTACTTCAGCTTTCTGCATTTCCATGCTGCCAGTCAGTTTTATGCATAAGTTCAAAATCAAATTTGCATAGTCATGCTGTCCATCCTGTCAGCCTATTGGGAAGGATTCATTAACCTCAGCAACCATTTTAATGCTACATGATCTATTATTACTCTAAATGTTTCACCATACAGGTAAATTTGATATATGTGAGTCCATAAATAAGGTTAACATCTCATTCACCATTGCAGAATAATTTCATTCTGCAGAATTCAGCTGCCTTGAGTGTAAGCTACTGGATGGTCTGCACATTGCACCTCTTTTGATAACACAGCCTGGTGCATGGTTTTATGCATCACATAATAAAACAAGTTCTGTATTAAAATCTGGAAGTGCCACAATTGGACTCAATGTTTAAGCTTCTTTTAACTCCTCAAAAGCATGCTGACACTGTTCTGACCACACAAACTTAGTACCCTTCTTTTAACAATTGTGTAACCTACTGGCAATATCCGCATATCCTCTTATCAACCAGTGCTAATAGTTCACAAATGCAGAATGATTGCAACTATTTGACAGATTATGGTACAGGAAATTCACATACACTCTAATTAACCTTAAGTCTGTCTCAACTCCATCTTGTGATATGTCCTAGGTATGCTATCTATTCCATCACAAAATAGCACTTTTTTGTACTCACTGTTAACTTCACTGCTTTGAACCTTAAGAATACGTCCCTTGATCACTGCATATACAGTTTGCTATCACTTCCATAGACGATTATGTCATCAGGATACATAGCATTTCCATAGTTTCAAACTTCTGAGTATTGTGTTACCTATGTAATTATCACACTTGTTTGCAGCTTTCCATGTTTCCTTGTATGAATTCAGCTTATTGAGTTCTGTGACAGAAACTTCTGGCTCACTATCTGAGAAGCTAGTGCTTTGATGCTCATTGCTATAGCCATAATTTTCATGGTTGCCAGCAGTTGAGAAACGGTAATTCTCACTCATTCGCAAATGTTTTTTCAAACTAACATTACTGTGAAATACCTCACCACACCACTTACAAACATATAAAGGTGGTAGCGTACCATCAATGTGAATAAACACATGCTTTATGAATCTGTATTTTGAAGGAAAGCTCTGTTGGCAGAAATTACAGCTATATACATGTAATTCCTTTTCCCACGTACTAAAGTTATACCGCATGGCAACTGAGCAGTTCTTATCAACAGTCATATCTTCTGTATTGGTACCAAACTCGTGTGTTGACTTCTCCATGTCTATCAACAACTCATCCTGGACCAGTCTATGGTGACAAGTTTCTTCACATGATATGCCACTGCTCCCACCAGTACACTGAGTCAATCTGAAGAGTAAGGAGGCGGATGTTAAATACTGATATACAAACAACAAAGAAACAATATTTAGGTGTCCATAAATCCAGTACTATAAGAGAGAATTCATAAAAGTGCAGAAATTGTTAGAGATTTAAAATTGTAATATTCCACCAGAAGTAAGGAACTGATGAGGTAAAAATAATGATTAATCTGAGTCACTGCCAATTTGATCTGAAATTTTTAGATGAGAATTAAAATAATTCACTTTCAAGTGTTACAGTCTTTTTAAAATACAGTGCTACAAATTAATAGTCTACACCGATTTATTAATTGTATAAAAAAAAATTTCGGTTACATGTTTTAATTAAGAGAAATAATTTTTAAATGTTCCTCTTCTATTATCGTAGCTCTGGAAATGGCTTTCCTTTGTCTGGCAAATACTTTCACCTTTGAAAATTTATTTCACCTAGCAAACAGTTTTTTTTTTTTTTTTTTTTTCCCAATGAGTCAAGAACTACTGCAAGCATAATTATTTTGGTTAGGTATCTTGTATGGATGTTTATCAGGTGGATAATGACTGTTCATGAACAATAATCAATGTCACATCAATCTATGGAAAAAATGCATACTGATGAATGAATGTGAATGACAAACTTGCAGATGGTTTTAATCTAAGACTATGTTTTTGGCACTGCAACTTATATGAAGCCTTGCACAAATGGAAATGCTGTCTAAAATGATTGAAATGGTTGTAAATTTTCCAGTATATTTGCAGTGAGCCTTTTTGAAAATTTTTACATTTGGTCACCCGACACTGCAGAACACAAATAACTTAAGGACACACACATTAAACACTGCAGTCTGAGACTACATATCGAGTAGCAGTGACAATAGCTAATGCATGAGCTACCCGTGTAGTATCTGGGTCCCATAACTCCACCTGCAGTTAAACCCTTTCCCACAGAACAGAACTGTGATGCCTTTCAGGTCCCCATGTGATCATGTTGCACATGAAAGATCACAAACTACTGGAGGCATGCATGCTCCAGCGTTTTCTTTTGTTCTGACTGTAACTTCTAACTTTTTTGCATTGTGTTTGGTATATAGTTCTGTTTGGCATGGTATCTGCTAAATTTCGAATGATTTTAAACTCTTAATTGGGACCACACGGGTTTTTTAACGTAACCAGTAGCGTTGTGTGTCAGATTCTAGAAGTTCACAACTGAATCACTAAACATTGTAACTTTTTAAAACTCAGTTACATGTATTTTCATACATATGGAAGTGAAGTAACAGAATATAAATAATGAAGAAAGAAATCAAAAAGTATGCAATTGAGGTTTCAAACAAATAGTTTTATTTCTACTACTTTAAGAAATAGAAAGGTAACAATTTAAATTTTAGACTATGCCAGTCAACCATAAACAAACCAGAATAAAAACCAGAATTTCTGGAAAACGTCAACAATACATAAATTTTGATGATAATTATTTATCAATTGTTTAAGAGACCTCCACGTAAGCATTGTGTAGGTACTGAGTACTTGTGTCGTATCCTTAATCTTTACTGCACAACATTTTTTGTGGCATGTACATTCATAGACTCTTATTGCAGTCATGATGGAAGTGCACATGTATTTTAATAACACAAGTACTACAGCCTGAACAGCAACACTGCTGATGGTTTGCAACACTGCTGATGGTTTACACATTTGCTAAAACGTTTGGCACTATAGCTGTTACCTCTACTTTATTCCTTCCTTTGTTCTCTCAATTCTCAAACCAAAGAGTTGTCATTATGAACAAAAACAGTTTCTTACATTCTATCTAGATACTCCAGTACCCCTGTATCATACAACTAGTGCGGTCGGGGGATTAATGGGACTTCATCACTTTTACTTGGTCTTTCGGCTGAGGATGGTTGCGAAGTGCCATTGCATATATACACTAGTTTTGCGATGGGCTCGCCACTCCCAAAGACTACCGCCACTCCCCCCTACAGGACAGGATTAGTGTGCCCTAACTGCCTACATCCGGTGTAATCCATGGGAAAGTGTGAATGTCTGAAAATGGTTGCAAGCCGTGTAATTGAGACAGAATGTGGAGACCAGCCTGGTATTCACCCAGTGGGATGTGGAAAACCGTCTAAAAACCACATCCAGGCTGGCCAGTACACTGGACCTTCATCATTAATCCACCAGATGGATTTGATCCAGGGATGGCGTGCATGCCTGAATCTAGGAAGCTGTGCGTTAGCGCTCTCGGCTACCCTGGTGGGTCGTTTCTTACATTACCATGAAAATATTACAATTGGTTCCACCTAGTAAGGAAATATTGTCAATGCATTTGATGCCAGGGTTGGAGACTGCTGTGAATACAAGCAAGCCTATTAAAGCTTTTACTCAGAAAAATTAATATCATGCAAAGAGGGTATGTTCTTTTGAATATTTTTATATTATCAAGATTTTGTTTCATCACTGTTGAATCTCATCTAAAATACCTTGAGTGAAAACAAAACTTTGTTTCTTGTACAATGTCTCGATTTCTACTCATCACATCACAACTAAGTTACAGGGCAGGAATCTGCAAAGCAATGTTCTATTGTGTAGCACAAACATTGCTTGGATTGTGCATTTCTCCATTTGAAAGAGTTTCCCCTACCATAAAAGCAGGAATCATGGTGATATGACTGTATCCTCTGTTGTCGTTATTTCCTCCTCCTCCACCACCACCACCACGGCCCTCTTCTGAAATTGTCTCTTCTGAAATTGTATCACCAATTTCCATCATGTAATGTTGATGAATATTACTGTCAACCAGAATTTCATATACCATTTATCTAAATATATATTAAAGTACAGTTGTCCTACTTACAGAACTCATGCATGATTGGTTTGTGGGGGCTCAACTGCATGGCCATCAGTCCCAATTATTGCAGTCTTTTTTTACACAGTCCAATGTAGCCACTGTCACGAATGATGATGATGATCAAATGACGACAGTGAAAACACCCAGTCATAACAACACAGCCAATAATCAGACCCAGGATGCCATATTCCAGAAGCAGCAATGCTAGCCAGTAGACCACAAACTGTGGACAGAACTCATGGAGAATAATAAGTCTGTTATGGCTGGTTTGAATGGTTAGAGATATGCGACACACACTGCATACTGTAAAAGACACTGACAGAAGACACCATAATTATTACACTGTAACAACAAGAATAAACACAAGCTGCTGATAAAAACCCCTGCTGAGCAGTATTTGTTGAACGAGTGTGGTATCTCTGTTGGATGTCATAATAACTTTATTATGAATTTATTGAGTGTAAAACTGTCTGAAAAGCAACCAGTTTTCATAACAAGAAGTCGACCCAAGGCGTTTTAAGTGATTATAATTACACTGACAGTGCTCCAGATGCTGCTGTGTGAGCTCTATACTTTCCAGGATACTGTGGCAGTTTAGGGTGTTCATTAACAGTTGTCCTCATCGAGTACACTGAAAAATAATTTTTCACTTTCCGCCAAAAGGTGAAAATATGGCGCTATAAGCAGTGAGAATGAGACATCAGTGCAGGAAAAGAAGAGAAACGATCAGACCAATGATACTGGTGGTTCTGGTATGGTTATTAGGATATGATGAGAAATTACATCTTCAAAATGGTCTACCTGTGCAACATGCTGTATCAATGACATGACATGTCATGGTTGCCTACAGCATATTCAGAGTGAGGGCCAGAGAGGGCGGGGGCCAGAGAGGGCGGGGGAGAGAGACGGCGGGGGCGAGAGAGGGCGGGAGTCAGAGGGGAGGAGGGGGACAAGGACGACGGGGAGGGGGGAGAGGACAAGGACGACGGGGAGGGGGGAGAGGACGAGAGCGACGGGGAGGGGGAGAGGACGAGAGCGACGGGGAGGGGGGAGAGGACGAGAGCGACGGGGAGGGGGGGAGAGGTCGAGAGCGACGGGGAGGGGGGGAGAGGTCGAGAGCGACGGGGAGGGGGGGAGAGGGCGAGAGCGACGGGGAGGGGGGGAGAGGGAGAGAACGACGGGGAGGGGGGGAGAGGGCGAGAACGACGGGGAGGGGGGGACAGGGCGAGAACGACGGGGAGGGGGGAGAGGGCGAGAACGACGGGGAGGGGGGGGTAGAGGGCGAGAACGACGGGGAGGGGGGGTAGAGGGCGAGAACGACGGGGAGGGGGGGGAGAGGGCGAGAACGACGGGGAGGGGGGCAGAGGGCGAGAACGACGGGGAGGGGGGCAGAGGGCGAGAACGACGGGGAGGGGGGCAGAGGGCGAGAACGACGGGGAGGGGGGCAGAGGGCGAGAACGACGGGGAGGGGGGCAGAGGGCGAGAACGACGGGGAGGGGGGCAGAGGGCGAGAACGACGGGGAGGGGGGCAGAGGGCGAGAACGACGGGGAGGGGGGGAGAGGGCGAGAACGACGGGGAGGGGGGAGAGGGCGAGAACGACGGGGAGGGGGGGAGAGGGCGGGAACGACGGGGAGGGGGGGAGAGGGCGGGAACGACGGGGAGGGGGGGAGAGGACGAGAACGACGGGGAAGGGGGGGGTAGAGGACGAGAACGACGGGGAAGGGGGGGGAAGAGGGCGAGAACGACGGGGAAGGGGGGGGAAGAGGGCGAGAACGACGGGGAAGGGGGGGGGGAAGAGGGCGAGAACGACGGGGAAGGGGGGGGAAGAGGGCGAGAACGACGGGGAGGGGGGGGGAAGAGGGCGAGAACGACGGGGAGGGGGGGGAAGAGGGCGAGAACGACGGGGTGGGGGGGAAGAGGGCGAGAACGACGGGGTGGGGGGGGAGAGGGCGAGAACGACGGGGAGGGGGGAGAGGGCGAGAACGACGGGGAGGGGGGGAGAGGGCGAGAACGACGGGGAGGGGGGGAGAGGGCGAGAACGACGGGGAGGGGGGGAGAGGGCGAGAACGACGGGGAGGGGGAGAGAGTGCGAGAACGACGGGGAGGGGGGGGAGAGGGCGAGAACGACGGGGAGGTGGGGGAGAGGACGAGAACGACGGGGAGGGGCGGAGAGGACGAGAACGACGGGGAGGGGGGAGAGGACGAGAACGACGGGGAGGGGGGAGAGGACGAGAACGACGGGGAGGGGGGGAGAGGACGGGAGGGACGGGGGGGGAGAGGACGGGAGTTAGAGATGACAGGAAAGCAGCTACGGCTTGAGGTCCACAGGACAAATGGGGACGGGAGGGGGGAAGGAAGTAATGAGGACTCTCCTGCCTATGCTTTGACTAATTGTATGTGTAGCAGCTCCTATTCCAAGTGCAGTTCAGATGCATGTCATATTTCACTGATATGAGCCTCTGACACCTCCACTCCCATGGCCAGTGCTCCATCAACTCTCATGAAGCACACACTGCCCCGTGCATCTCACATCTCTGAGCCCATTACGTCATATCATGATACTACAACTAACATCTATGAAGTGCCGCATATGTTAAATTGTTTAAAATACCTGTCCATCCAAGAAACGTTTGAGAACTGATCTACCTGTAACTTTCATATGTTTTGTTACTATGTAAAATGGCGATGATGCCTGATCTTTATGTACATGATTACTCTGCCATTCATAATTATGGGCCTGGCAGAGGGTCATCCAACCATCATTTGTAATTTACTTCTCTACCATTCCACTCTCACTGCATGCAGGGAAAACGAGCACTTACACCTTTCCATGTGGGTGCTGATTTCTCATACTTTACTATGATAATTTCTCCCTGCTTAGATGGGCATCAATAAAATATTATCACACTGTCGACAAAATTCGTGTTTCAAATTTCATGATAAATTAGTGCCACAGCGAAAAAAGTGTTTTAATGACCACCACCCCAGTTCACGTATCATATCCATAGCACACTCTCCCTTATTTTGCGATGGTATAAAACGAGCTGCATTTCTTTCAATTTATTTCATGTCCCCCACCACACTGCAATAGTCCACAAGATAATAGATAAGCATAATGTAAGCCGGTTCTTTAGTAACCTGTTACGTTTTCCAAGTGGTCTGCCAAGGAATCAGTCTTTGGTTTGCTTTCTCAGAGCATTATCTATAAGGATGTTATGATTCAATTTATTCATAAGTGTAGCTCCTATGCATTCAGTTGAGTTCACAGCTTTTAGGTTTGTATGATTTATCGTGTGAACGAAATTTATCACATTCCTTTCCGTACTCATGTGGTTGACTTCATACTCTTCATTATTTACAGTCAATTGCTATTTTCCACATCATACAGATATCTTTTCTATCACTCCACAATTCGTTTTCATCATCTGATGACTTTACGATAAGGTAAATGACAACATAATCTGCAAACAATCTAAGAGATTGTCTCTTAAATCGTGTATGTAGGTCAGGGACAAGAAAGGGCCTATAACACTTACTTGGGAAACGTCAGATATTAATTCGATGACTTTCTGTCAGTTATTACGAACTGTGATCTTTCTGATACAAAATCACGAATCAGTGCACACAACTACGATGATACTCCAGGGGCATACAATGTAATCGGAAGTCACTTGTGAGGAATTGAGTCAAAAGCCTTCTGAAAACCATAAATATGGAATCAATGTAATGTCATATGTCCTAATCAGTCATTACTTTGCGAGAATAAAGAGCTTGTGTTTCACAAGAATTATGTTTTCCGAATAGTTGTATGGGCGTGCATTTAATCGGATTACTCACATTCCCTTTCTTGGTTTCTGGTGTAATTCGTGCAAATTTCCTGTCTTCGAGTACCAATCTTTCTGCCATTGAAGAGTTGTATATGACTGTTAAGTATGGAGCTACTGTATCAGCATATTCTGAAAGGAACCTGGATGGTGTACAATCTGGACCAGAGGCATTGCCCCTCCCAACTATTAAGCTGCTCCACTACATTTATCCTGTGACGGAATTTAGAAAATCCGTCTTCAGTGACTCGCTTTAGCAGCACTGTCGTCAATAACTTTACCACTGTTATCACGCAGTGAAGGTATTAATGCACCTCTTAAATTGTATACTTCACATACAACCAAAATATCTTTGGGTTTACGATCAGATTTTGAGACAGAATGTCATTCTGGAAACTATTAAAAGTCTCTCTAATTGATTTTGCGCTAAATTTCGAGCTTCTGTAAAACTTCGCCAATCTTGTGGATTTTGCGGTCTTTTAAATTTGGCATGTGTAATTCGTTGCTTCTGCACCAGTGGTCTGACCTGTTTTTTTGTCAGTACCACATTTCATTAATTTGACGCGTATCTCTCAGTTATTACTCATTTGACTTTAAACCGCATCTGGACTAAGTTTAGAAAGACTTATCAGACGGAGTGGAAACTGTATCTTCGGAATGTGTCAAGCGAATTTTTACCTGCTTTAAGTGTGAATTTTGCATTTATATTGGTCAGTCTCGATGTTACAGTATTCACTCTTGTGAACTCTTCATGGCTCAACAACATTGTGGTCACTAATCCCTGCTTGGTCAGGGCTATTATGATGTCAAGGATGTTTTCGCGCTTCTGTACCCATTGTTCAAAATAATTTTCAGAGACGCCATTCAGTACGGTTTCGGACGACGTTTTATGCCTACCACTGACATTAAACATTTACTTTCGCCAATATATAAGAGGGTAGTTTTGCTTCCAATTATTCGCAATATTACGGACTGTATTGGAAAAGTTCTGGCCAAGTTTCAAGTTTAAACAATCTTTAGACCTACAAAGAAGATTAGTGAGTGTAAACGCAAGCTTCCGCGTCCGTTGTAACACTCAATAAAATTCTTCTGCGTTTGAAGCCGCATTGTCAACTATAAAATTTCGACGTCTTGGCGACTGTTGCAACACACCTTCCTCAAACCCAGAAGATTTTTACTGACCAAGATTAGTGAATGTATAAGATTGGCGAATATAAAATTGCATATGGCTGTGGAAAGGTTTATATTGGAACAACGATAAGAAATGTCAATACCCTCTGAACGGAACACAAAAGAAACTGTCGACTGGGATATACAGACAAATCAGCTGTAGCGGAACAAGTTTTTAAAAACTGTGATCATGAAATAAAATTTAGTGAGACAAGCGTGTTAGCCAGGTCATCTATTATTATGCACGTATGTATAGGAAAGCTATAGAGATTAAGGAACACCACAATAATTTCAACAGAAAAGAGGAAGGCTTACAGTTACACAGGATACGGTGGTCACCTCTCCACCAACCATTTGACGATCGATTACATTCGATCGGGAATAATGACGCTAGTCAGAGAGACTTATAGTCGGTCCCAATTGAACGTATGTTGGTGCCCTCTATATGAACGGGAATTCCACTGCCTGGCAGCCATAATTGACTCACCTCCAAAGATGTTCCCGCAGTTGGCAACGAAACGCCAGGAAGTAGTAGCTTTACAGATCGAAAACGGCATCTCAGCCCAGAGCTTTTAACTAATCACTACCCATACTACCTCAAAGGAAATATCTTAAATTTCACTACAGGGTAAACTACTTCCACCAGGAATTAACACTACAACACCAACTGTATCTCATCTATTCTTTGTGAACATGGTCAGGTCTCTTGAAAAAATTCAGCTGAACTTATTTCCATACCTTTATTGTGGTTGTATCTACCCTCTTTCGGTGTTCTACTTGCAGCCTTTGAAACTGAAGCCCTTTCTGCACTTACCTGAGACCCTCTAACCTAAAAAAAAGCCCAGTCTCCTCTACACATCCCCATACTCGTGGAACTGCTTCCTTTGTGTAGTTGACTCCTGACCCACTCAGCAAAAAAATGAATGGAAATTTCAGAGAGTGACAAATACAGGATTGTAACTGTACCAGCAGTAGCAGTTCCACATAGTGCAGGTAAACTAACCTAAGTTTAGTCTGAAAGACTAAACAATCTACTTGTAGAGTATACAAATTGTGGTAACTAAATGAAATCATAGCTCAATTAAAACTGTTTACACCTTCAGCTGGTGAAGAGAATGCTGATCACATGAGCAAAATATTATCGATCTTACATGAGCTTTGAAAAATATGCATCGTCGAGTGATTGGGGAGAGAATTGTCCACGAGCTTTACGGACTTGCATGCAGAATATTTCTGATAATACAAGGAATGTATTATGCATGGCAGGCTGATCTCAGATACGCAAGACTACTTAAAATCAAATAATGGTTTCAAGTACATTCTCACGGTCACAGACACACATTCCAAATTTGCTTGGGCCTTACCTTTGAAAGTAAAGACACGGAAGGAGGTTTGAGAGGTTTCTAAACAATTGTTGCAGACAGGACTAACTCGATGCCACAACAACCTTGAGGAATATGATGGAAGTGAATTTTACGACAGGCATTTCAAAGCAGAATTGGAATGATGTTGGATAAATCACTACTCAACAGTCTCCCATTTGGAAACTAGTATTGCCATATGGTTGAACTGGACCATGAAAAACCGAATGTGGAAGCAATTTAATCTTCAACGTATGTGCAAATGGCTGAACATACAGCCACAGATCATTGACAAGTATAATCGTATTATTCACCACAGAATTAAGAACAAACCTATCGATGTCACAAACGAACTACGGGATAGCTTTAAACCCATTATGTTCCTCATAGAGCAGATTGTATGATGTTGAGGGAACAGGGCTTTGATGAAATGGTTTAGTTTCTCATGGAAGCTCAACAGTTGGGTGAACACTCGCAAACTGCTACGTAATACGAAAAGCAAAGCTCAAACCATGCAGTAATGTGACAAGTGCTAGGAAATGTATCAACAAAGTTGGAGGTGGTATTCTCGAGAATCTGTCATCAGAAGTTTGTATCTCTGGATATAATTTCTGTGGAGCTGGAACAAAATTGAAATAGCACCAAGATTATGGTGATAAGGGCTTCAACGCATTAAAAAATGTGTGCAAAGAGCACATCACCGCCTACACTACAAATAAAGATCACCATATTGCACACCAAATACTCACTGATAACGCTGCACAGGTACATCAAGGGACGGATATTCATGTAGGACAACCTATATTTGCATATGCTGTTGGTAAGGAAATGTTTGCTAGATCTTAAATTGGGTACTGGACTAACCTTCAAGCAACACTGAATGCATCTCACTGCATTCTAAAGAAGAAGAAAAACCTATGGGATGTTTAAAAAATTGGTGACAGCACCAAAAGGTGCCTTGAGGCAGAAAAAAGGAAGGAAATGATGTGTTAAAACGCCCAGGTTCCTACCAATACCAAAGACATCTGGTGGAATAATTCTGGCTTTGATACCTACATTTACTTGGCTGTCAGCCACTAGTTTCATTAGCTAGGAGAGCTGATATATTTCAAGCACTAGAGAATGCCTGAAAAAGTGAAAAGTAATTACAAGCAACTAAAAGGGGCAATATGACCATGGAGGCCATCGCTATAGGTAAAGGCCTCTATTTACAATACAGAAGATGGCTTGGGTTGTACATTAAAAAAACGCCCAAGGCAATGGTACTGGAAAGAAGGGTAAAAACATAGATCTGCTTAGACTCACCAGAGAATTTAAAATCATGAGATTTTACAGCGTGTTTATGTAGGATACTTTGTGTTGTGTCTAGACAAGACAGCCTAGACACAATGGGAGGAAGCCGAAAGGCACGTGCTTAAACTCACGCAGGCTGGCGTGAGGTCTGAAACAGGATACGTAATGAATGCTATAAAGAAAAGTACGTAGCTTCTGGAATACTTAACTTTAATCCACATTTGTAGAACATCGATCTTGATGATACATTAATAGAATATCAATATCAATTGAATACGGCGCCTTGCTAGGTCTTAGCAAATGTAGCTGAAGGCTATGCTAACTATCGTCTCGGCAAATGAGAGCGTAGTTGTCAGTGAACCGTTCCTTGCAAAGTCGGCTGTACAACTGGGCGAGTGCTAGTACGTGTCTCTAGACCTGCCGTGTGGCGGCGCTGGGTCCGTCGTATACTAGCGGGCCGTGGCCGATTTAAAAGCTACCACCTAGCAAGTGTGGTGTCTGGCGGTGACACCACACTTTGCCTGAGACAATGTGCAAAACCACAAAACGTGGAACAGTAAATTTAGATGTTGTTCGAGGTATGGAGCTCTTGGTGATTTAAGGCCACATAAAGAATTGTGTTGTCACTTCACCAATAGGAACCAGCTGTTGTACAATGTTCGACGCTACCATGACTTCAGTTCATACCTCTGAGGATATTTCTGACATATTTTTCATCAAAATTGCATAAAAACAAGCAGTATGCAAGTCTCTGCATCATTTGAAGGTTTGATGTACTGACGTTCACTCTAATCCTAATTGGGCTAAAGTGAAAGCAAACTACTTTCCTGCAATATATGAGCAGGGGGTAGTTATGTACAGCATTGACTGGCTGGAAACACACGAAACCATAGCTAACGTCACTGGCTTAAGGAGGCAAGTTGATTTCGAACTGAAACCGATTGTAAAATCCTTGAAGAAAAGGAAGCTGAGATGCCTGGAGGGAGAGTCCATATAGTTAATGGGGATAGCAAAGGCAATGATACAACGAGCATTCAGGCATCCCGTTTTCCTGGATAAATGTGTGTGACAAATCTGAACAATATAAACCTAGAGACAACTTTTGTCTTTCAAAACTTCCTCTAGTAAAGGTGTAAGATGGCCTCTGAAGTCCCAGATGTATGGACTACAGGATACCAGAACTCCAGCAGATGTATCATGATGATTGTTTAAAATGTGGAGAGCACATCTCCGCAAGCGAAACACATTGCTGCATGCCTCAGTCCACCAGGGAACAGAACATGCTACAGTAAACTTTAAGTGCATGGTATGGAACATACTTCGGCGGTAAGGATAACGTTTGGAAGATACTTTACGTGGTCATCACAGCTGTGTAAATGTCGTGAGAGAGGGGTAAAGCCTCCAGTTGGCCTTGGAAAGCTGCCAATTGGATCTGCACTCAGGTAGGATAGGAGTCGGCAAATGGATAGCACACAGAAATTGATCACCTGAGTATGTGTCAGAGGGAACGGGCCATTCAAGATGATGAGCGAGCTATACAATGCAGAATGAGAGGTCCAAATGGTAATAAATGTCCATGGAATCTGAAAGGAACATGAGTGCTCCTGTGCTAAAATATGATTCAGGAAGTCAGCTAAGAGGGAACCTCTTGGACAGGTTCTCCCAGAGCACCAAAGCAGATGGTGGGCATTAAAGTCACCAAGCAGCAAAAAGGCGTGAGGGAACTGACCAATGAGCTGGAGTAAGTCTGACTTAGTAACAGCAAATGACGGAGGGGTGTAGAAGTTATGTAGACAAAAGGTGAAATGAGGAAGGAAAATATAGACTGCAACAGCTAGCAGTCGAATGCAATGAGATGGATGACCAGCATGGCTCCCCCATGAGGTAGAATGCTGTCCTTGGGGGAACATCACAGAGGACCAGAAGGAAACATAAGTGATCAAAGGGGTTGTGAGGACAATTTTTAATATGACAATTTTTTTCTTGGAAGCAGAAAACAAGTGGACACTGCAATTCCAAGAGCAGCTGTAACTCCTCCTTGTTGGATCTAATGCCATGAATGTTCCATTGGAGAAGAGTCATAACAGGGAATGGGGATTGGGGAGGAGGGAACAAATGAAGGTTAGTCACCTTGGTGGCTGCTGAGTGCCAGCCTTAAAAAATCCACTGCTACAGGAGGCAGAGGCTGGAGAATCCTGTTCCATGAGCTCTGCAAACATATTGGCATTCTCCCTTAGTCAGCCTGTGAATTCTATGGCAGAAAACCAGTAGGCAGTGGGCACCAGCAAAATTGAGGTCAGCCAGGTTAGAGTATATGTTGCAACACCACTGAAGAAGATCTCTAAATCAGGTAAGGAGAAAACAGTTTGTTTTTGTTTGAGCTCTTAGAACTTTCTGGTTGGCAGATGAAGACTGTTTTTAACTGTAGAAAGTCTTTTGCAGGAGTACTGCTTTTGTCCTTTCAGCCTGACAGTTGTGTAACAGGTTATTTCACCACCAGGGGCAAAGATCTGATGGCTTGTTGCGCAGCTGTAGGAGCAGATTGGGATGCTACTGTGACCTGGGTGACTTCACTACTGCAATACTGAACTTGGGGTCGCACGTCTGGATGGGCATATCCTCTATTATGCATAACATAGCAAAAACGATACTGCAAATGCCAATCGTAAAATTCACAGATTTTGACTAGCTAACAACTGTGAGTGACAAAGTGGAGTTTGATGTCTACCACTCAGATCTCCTAATCGGCTTGCTTGTTAAGACACATGGGAAATTCATGGGATTACAATTGATACACCAGAAAGGAGGAGGCAAACTGCTGCCCTCGTGAGCATCTCTGCCAAGAGTAACAAATTTGCCCATGTTTTGACAGGATACGTGTTTTATTATAATGTTGACACTTGTAGGAACTCATCCGGTTTGTAATTTATGGTTGGACCGTGATGACTTCATAGCCTGCCTTAATCTTTGAGGCAAACATTACTCAGTGAGGCCATCAAGCATCAGAATGTAAATAACACCTTGCGAAGAGTTCAGTGTAAGATGGTTCTCCACACGAACAGGATAGCTCTGCATATGTGATGCTGTAAGCAGTTGAGCTTGAGAATCACAATACATCTTCAGAAGCACAGTTGCATTACATAAATGGGAATAGGATTTCACAGGGCCTGCAACTGCAACACCACGTTTCAGAATAATGCACACATTAACTGTAGCAAAGGACGGACCACTTCCAGTACATGATACCATGAGGGACCGAGGTGCAGTTGGGAGGGTCTTCAAATCTTTAGCCTCATTCTGTTTACGTATAGTACACACACACTAAGATGGTGAGTCATTGCAAATAAATAAATAAATAAATCCCCATGGTTGCCAACACCTACAATGGCATGCTCCTTCCAACTGGGGGCACCCTCAGAGGGGGGATTCACCCCACCGTAAATGACTGCTCACATCTCAGGTCACACCTCCCGAACTCCTGACAGAGGGACGAATTGGGATTTGGGAAGGTAACAGCTTAGGCAGTTACCCATCTCTGGGCCTGGACTGTATAAGAGTGTACGTGTGAACCCTACCTGTTGACCTGGAGCTTGGCATTATCCATTACCTTGTCACCTGTAATGTGTGTAATGAATGGGCCAGCCTTTAGGAACACACCGGGACAAAGGAGAAACAAAGAGAATGAGGATTCACCAGTTAAGTCTTCACAGCCTTACTGAAAGTGGCACCAGCTACTTAAGATTCTTCTTGATGGTGGCCTGTACACTGTCACCACTACAAACTTGTGTGCTTCCTGAGCACCACTGTGGCACAGCACTGAAAGAGCTGTTCAACACTATGTTCATTAATCTGGAAGGCCAGGAATCAGCTCCAATTTTTGGATATGTAGCCACTCACCCTTCCTTCTTACTTTTCTATTGCAGTATATTAGCTTGGGCTCATCAAGAGGAACCTGTTGAATTTCAGAGAGTCATGTGACATTCTGAATTCAGCCCAATACAGCTGCTGACATTCCACCTGAACTTTTATTTACCTGTACAGATATTAGACATTTGCTCTATTTATCTAGGAACAGTCACATAATGGTTGTTGCAGAGAATAGCAGTACTGACCATACTGCCTTGTAATGTTGTTGCTTATCGGTGATACTGAGTAATTACAGTAGGGCATTTTATATCTGACGTATTTTCACAAGTAATAAAAATTTATATTTCTCAAAAAGTTCTGCAGTGAATTATGAAAACTTACCTTGCACTATCAGATGCGTATCTTGTTGAGATTTCCACCTGAAATATATGAAGAAACTGCCTGTGACTTACAACTGATGAGACAGTAAATAAATATAATTGAATTAATGCCCACCAACATGTGATTGGCCCACAAAATGCTGTAAGTGAGGCTTGAAAATATTATTAAAGAGGACATGATAAACTGTTTCAGTTAATGAAACAGAATGTCAGTAAGAATTCACTCTCCATTTCCTCACTTTGTCTTCAGTTCTGTAAATATCTACACAAGCCAGTAATTTGTTTGTAGCCATACTTCCTACTAGACACTTCACAAAGAAAAGTGACCAAAACATCTTTCATCTGTCATGTACATATGTATTGTGTAAGATTTTCATTCTTTTTTTTTTATTATGAAAAGTGAGAGATGAATCGATCATCATAAGTGACACAGTTGGGCCTTTGTGCTCTGGCCAGCCCAGACCAACTTGCAGAGGTGAGGAGTGACTTCTAAACCCAACCGTAAGTTCACACTCAGAACTACATACACGCTTGGACCATTAAATATACAAACATTAATCAATATTGGCAGATTCAAAATACTTTCAGACATTGTAAATGGACAAGTTAAAACTGGCGTTACAAAATAGCATGTTCACAGATGAAGAAATACAACATTCAGAGAACTATAGATTTTTCAAAGAGAACACAGGGAAGAAATTCGTGAAACTCCTCCAGTGCTAGGCTCTGCATTTATAAATGGCGAATCTATTTTGCAATCAGTAGCAAATTTTTTATTACCTCCAGAAAGACTCTCTCCCTGCCGTAATTCAATATTTAGATGAGAGGTACACAATAATTAATGCACATGCAATAATAAATCAGGGTAACAAGAACAATTCAGAAAGTAAAACAGTCCTGAGAACAGTGTTGAGAAGCATCTGATCAAGTGCTAGAGGAAAACATAAAAATTTTATTAAATTTTTATCCTCAGACTATCAGAGGATGCAGATGAGAACATTTTCTGCATAAAAGTGCTATTACATATATTTATTCACAACTGGAATTTTGACTTGTGCCATTCTCCAGTGACATTTTACTATAAACTACATCAAAATTATTAAATGTCATAACTAGTGCTTAGGGAGTGGATATTAAGACGTGCAGTATGACATGACTGAAAGAAATTAGTACATGAAGTACTACCATTGTCTGGACATACAGATTATGAAGACTCCTGTCTTTTGATGAATATGCAATTTGTGAACATGGTTAACACAAGGAAAGTATTACCTCAAAAGAATTATAAAGGATTCAGATGTCACACTGGGCTACCACTTGAGAATTGTACAGCTGCCAAATTAATTTTGAACAAATACTTTCCATAACAGTCCAAGGAGAAAATGTTTATGTCTGCCTGACTGTGGATGTAAGAAAAAAGGAAAAGTGGTAAGAAAAAGACATTTAGCTAAATTGTTGGCAGATAACCCCCCCCCCCCCCCATACACCACTAAAAAGACACGAGGTCAACAATAATATGATTTGAGAATATCAGATAGCTTATGTGCCAATAATGAAGCACAATTCCAAGAAGGTGATGATTTCCAGAGTTGGACATAGATACCTGTTGAAATTGACTATTATCACTGAATCATAAAAGTAAGATTCCTGGCCTGTAATAAGAGATAGCCATGTTCACAGAAGATTAAAAGAAATTCCACGAAAAGTTCAAGGAGAAAACAACACTAACAATCCCAAAATAGGAGATATATTAGAGATAGCTTAGGGCAGGATGGTCCTCTGAAGGGCAAATTGTTAAGGACTAAAGGAGCAAAATACTATTGGAATACATCTGTAAACTTTTAGAAGGCTTATAACTATAAAGCAAGACTGCTTTTATTCAAACTTCTTACAGAATCTGAAATACAGAAGACAACACGGGTCTTCTTAAAAAAACTACAGCCTCGTTTGAGATAACAACATACTTTAGCCAAGGCAAAGGACTAACTCCATTCTTCTTTCAGACCATACTAGAAAAGTGAACATTGAACACATGGAGCAGTTGTCAGAATCCAATACCAGAAATTGAGTACTACTTGGTTAGAAAATGGATGTCAAAATTGTCTGTTCAACTTTTGTAGATAATTTAGCAATACTCACGGTGTAGAGAAAGCACAAAACAGAGAGAAAGAAAAACGGTAGGAGAAGCATGACTACTCGTCTCCTCTGGTAAGAAGCAGTGGTGGGTAACAGGACTGCAATATCCCAATCAAATACGAAGTATCAGGGGAAGAAAAATTTAAGGATCTATGAGAACTCATGTAGCCGAATGGTGGGGAAAATGGAGCCACAAAAGGTAGACTATGAAAGATGGTCTTTGGATTTCTGTTAACAGAAGATGTTTACAGTAAAAATTCTTTCTCCAAAATTGCAGAACCTCCAACTTGCAAGGCAGTCATTTGGCCAGAATACAGATCTGACTCACAAACACTAATTTTAGAATCAACAAATGATAGAGAAAATTATGAAAAAAGAAAAGATATTAGGAAACAGAACACCAGTACAAACATTTAAATTCAGAAACAATACAGAAGTATAGATAAATATGTACGAAAATAACTGGAGACAAAATTTGGCAAAGAAAGCTAATGAATCTTATCATACTAAAAAGAAAAACTGTGCAGAAGTACTAAAAACTTAAGAAGAGAACTCATTGGCTTACAGAACTGCACCAAGACCTACAAGAAACTTGTATAAATAAGCAAGAAATTTAAAACCAAATACAGAAACAGAATTGAGTTGATAAATACTCCACAGCAAAATAGTTCCAAAAAGAGAAAATAGAAACTGGATGTCACCTGAGTGGAAACAAGAAAGTGTACAGATGAAGGAGTAGTATAAAGAAATGTAAAACCTTAGCTGGCGTGTAATTGAGAAGGGAAAAAAATATTGTTCCACATTTCTAATACCATCTCAGTAAAGCACAGCAATTGTATTTGTACTGCAAACATATTACAGCAAGTAGGTCAAAGTGTCTCTGCAAATATGCAGGGAACAGTATTTGGAGTGTTTTGTTAGGTTACAGCAGTTCTCAGAAATACTTTGCAGTTGTGTTATGCTGCCAGTACTGCTTGCATGCAGTCACAAAAGAGCAACACATGTATGTGTCATTCCAGCAAGAGCTTCAAGCTGCTGTGGTTACATATCTAGTGAACAAGCAAGATCATACAACAATGTAAGTATATAGTGACTTACCAAACGAAAGTGCTGGCAGGTTGATAGACACACAAACAATCACAAACATACACACAAAATTCAAGCTTTCACAACCAACGGTTGCTTTATCAGGAAAGAGGGAAGGAGAGGGAAAGATGAAAGGGTGTGGGTTTTAAGGGAGTGGGTAAGGAGTCATTCCAATCCCGGGAGCGGAAAGACTTACCTTAAGGGGGAAAAAAGGACAGGTATACACTCGCACACAAAGACACAAGCAGACATTTGTACAGGCAAATGTCTGTGTATGTGCAGATGGATATGTGAGTGTGTGCACGCCAGTGTATACCTGTCCTTTTTTCCCCCCTTTCATTCCAGTCCCGGCGTTGGAATGACTCCTTACCTTCTCCCTTAAAACCCACATCCTTTCGTCTTTCCCTCTCCTTCCCTCTTTCCTGATGAAGCAACCATTGGTTGCGAAAGCTTGAATTTTGTGTGTATGTTTGTGTGTCTATCAACCTGCCAGCACTTTCGTTTGGTAAGTCACATCTTTGTTTTTAGATATATTTTTCCCATGTGGAATGTTTCCCTCTATTATATTCATAATGTAAGTATATATATATATAGATAATGATCCAAAACACACCTCTGTCAATTTTCTAAGAAATTCTTTTCAGACCAAAACCAAACTTTTTGAGTGCCTAAGACAGAGCCTGGATCTAAATTCAAATGATTGACACAGAACTTTTCTCATTTAACATTGAAACACCAACAAATATACACTTAATATTTTGCTGTGGTGAACTATATTCCTCCCATGCCACGAGAAATGCCACTAATCTGCTATCCATTGGGAATACCTTCCTGTGAGAGTAAGCTAACGACTGTAAGGCAGTATTTAAATTCACATTATACAACTTTTGCACTAGTAGCTTTGAGGAATTTTAGGACTTTTCCAAGGTCAGTGCCATGAGAGCAAGTAGAATTTTTGTCACACATTTAAATATACTCATAAACTCACTGATGAACAAAATATGAATGTGGCCAAAATAAGCGAGGAACAGAAATAAACAAAGGATTCAACAAATGAAATATTCTAACTCTGCTGACCATTGTCTCAAAAAACCAGATTTATAGCTAACTGCTAATTTGTCACTTCCCAGCTATAAAATATTATTCACAAATATTACATAAAAAACCACTAAAATTCAATTCATCACTAATATATCAATTTTTATAAACACTGATTACAGTAACACTAAATTGTACTACTGGTAAGCCAAAACTGCCACAAGCATAACCAATACATCAAACTGTACAGTGAATACATAAATTGTCTGGAACTCAACTGGATCCAGGGTATCTAAAATTTGACAAACTACTCGATTAATTTGACCAGAGCTAAATATACTCCACACTTCCATACACAAAAAGACAGCATATTTTACACTACACCTTTACCTTTATCCTTAGTGAATGTGTCTTAAGTACTTTTTTTGACAAATTAACTATTATGCAGTATGAGATCAAGATATTTCCACTTCAAATGGTTGTAATTCATACTTGGTATGTGCTACATAGTAACCAAAAACACCATGTAAATGAGCAGGAAATTATTATCTCACCTGATATGATACACTTGTTCGTATAGAAATATTTTCTTGTATTTACTTATTTTGACAGTTGCATATGATGGCAGTTTGTCATGTTTTCACTGATATTTAATGTAGTATTTATCTTAGAAGGTTTCATAAGGTTCTAAAGTGACCAGCATGAGGAGGTGCTTATCTCAAGCCAGGCTTCACAAAATCCTCACTAGAGTACCAACTAATCCAGAAGGTACATTGAGGAAGGAGGAGGGGAATATACAAAGACAGCATACGAGACACTGGAACTGCTCCGCAAAACTTACTTTCCTCAATATGCTCTGGCTGATAACATAGACCAGAATGTGACCCCTGAAAGACAATGGTTCTCAGGCACCCTCGTGATGACTGGGTGTTGTGTGATGTCCTTAGGTTAGTTAGGTTTAAGTAGTTCTAAGTTCTAGGGGACTGATGACCATAGATGTTAAGTCCCATAGTGCTCAGAGCCATTTCAGCCATTTTTCTCAGGCGCTCTAAGAGAGGACTGGGAATTGGCTAAGGAGTGTGACAATTTCAGTAAAATCCAGTGGGCAGTGGGAACATTCTAACTGTTCAAGCCACCTGGCCCAGATGGCATCTTTCCATCTCTCTTGAAAAAGAGTAAGAGTCCTGTGCAGGTTATTCAGGGTTAGCCTAGCAGCAGGAGTCATTCCCAATGCCTGAAGGGCAGTGAAGGTTGCTTTATTCCAAAGCCAGGGAGAATTGATCATAACAAGGCCAAGGATATGAGACCAATGAGTCTGGTTAATGTATATGTTGGGGAGAGGAGGTTAACTAGGGCTCCTGCGCATTCAAACCCCAACACACACGACCAGGTATATCAAATGAGACAGCTCTCCATCTATTTGTTGGGAGGGTGGAGAAAGCACTTTGCTTTCAAGAAATAGCCCTCTGCATCTTCCTGGACATCGAGGGGGCTTTTAGTAATTCAGCCTTCGATGCCATGGTTAGGGCTGCGAAGGTGCATGACCTACTGACCTCTATATGTGGGTGAACTAGGGCCACACTTAGTGGAAGAAGGGTGGAGGCCACAATAATGAATGAAATGGCAATTAACGCCACTAGAGGTTTTCCACCAGGAGAAGTTTTGTCCCTTTTGTGGAATCTAGTGGTGAATGAACTCATTTAGGAACTAAATTCCAGTCAATGTTTTTGCCAAGGATAAGCAGATGACCTTGTCATAGTAATACTTGGCACAAGGTGCGCTTGACATTGTGGAAGACTGGTGCATTAAACAGGATGTACAGGTTAATCCCAAGAAGACTGATGTATCAATCACAAAGAAGCATATACAACACTCAAGTTGGAATGTAAAGCTTTTCAATGAAACCCTACCTGTGAAGTGGATAGTGAAATATCTAGGGGTAATCTTAGCTGAGAAACTAACATGAATTTCTCACATTAAGATTATCTGCTGGAAGGCGAATTGTACTCTAGTGAGTACCAGAAGGGCTTATGGCAAAAACTGGGGCATAAGACCCTGAGGTATGCACTGGATATACACCACAGCAGTTAGACTTAGGATCTCCTATGGGACCGTATTGTTGTGGAAGAAGGTAGAAAATCAGGTTGCAGCTAAGGAGCTTGCTAAGGTAAAGAGACTGGCCTGGTTAGCCATAACAGGGAAAATTAGTAGCACACCAACTGCTGAGATGGAAGCCATGCTGGACATGCCTCCACTACACCTTTGGGTTTAGATGAAGGCAGCAGCTGATGCATACAGACTCAAAACTGGTAAAAACTGGATCTCAATGGGACACACACACCAACACACACACACACACACACACACACACACACACACACACACACACACACACACTAAATCAGTAAGTGGGGCAAATATATGAATGGCTGGAGAAATGCAGACCAACTACATAATAACTCCAACTGCTTTAACAAGCCTAACAATATAATAATTGGAAGCAGAGAGCAGTGCAAAAAGCAGTTCGACACCATATGGGTAGAAATCAGACCAAGGTGCTGGGGTCGGGGTGTCTCAGATTCAGCGAAGACTGGAGGGCATCATCACTCTAGGAAAACTGGCCTTGGTATTCCAAGCTGAAATTACTGAAATCAGGGTGTGTGTGTGTGTGTGTGTGTGTGTGTGTGTGTGTGTGTGTGTGTGTGTGTGTGGAGGAGAATATACATAGTTGCTACAAGGACCGTAGTATCTATTCAGCCAGGCAGCCTTGAAATCATTGGTAGCTCCTGCAAATAGATCTAAGATTATTGTAGTATGTCACAGTGCTCCGGTGGAGCTAGGGGAAGCAATAGGGTAAACCTAATGTGGGTCCCTGGCCACTCAGAGATCGGTGGCAATGAACAATCCTAAAGACTGGCCAGGATGGGGGCAAAGACTCCATTCATTGGACCCTAACCTGTCCTTACAACCACCACGACTATGATCAAACTAGAACTACAGAACTGGCTTACAAGATAGTACATAGAATACTGGAGCAAGGTCTATAACCAAAACATGGTAAGATAATTATGCCAAAGCCATGTTTTAAAAGAAGCTCTATAATCCTAGGCTTGAACAGGAAAAATATTAAACTTATGGTTGGGATGATGACCAGCCATGAGAATTTCAAATAACACCTACATACCACAGCAAGAGGGGCAGAAATTTCGGGGCAACTAGAAGTGGAGAAATTGTGTCTAACAAAGAACTGGTAAAGGGACTCCTTGCACTACCTAAGGGCACTGGTTGGCTTTACTACATACACAGGGAGCAATCCACACAAACTGTTTCAGTGCAGGCAGTGTCAGGTTAGATCAAAGCTGTTTTAGCTTCCCTGCCAAAATCAAACCAAATCAATCATCCTTAGTGAATTTGTGTTTAGGTATTTTTTTGACAAATTGACTATTATGCAGTGAGATCAAGATGGGCCGAGTTCAATTGGTTGTAATTCACACTTGGTATGTGCTACATAGTAACCTAAAGCGCCATGTACATGAGCATAAAATTATGATCTCATCTGATATGACAAACTTGTTTGTAGAGAAATATTTCCTTAGATTTGCTTATTTTAACAGTTGAATATGATGGCAATGTAACGTTTCTTCACTGATATGTAATGTAAAATCAATCTTAGAATGTTTGGTAAGCCTCAAAGTGAACATCATGGGAAGGTGCTTATTTGAAGTTGTTTAGTTTCAACAATAACAATGTACTTTCGATCACTGTTAGTTCGATTTACTTTTGTAAGATGCTTTGGAGCTGACTAGCATTGTATGGTTTCCTGAGGTTTTAAATAAGCAGTGCTTTTGTGCCTCATGCCCTTTGGTAATATATGTGTGTTTTTCACACAGTCTGGGCTGATGAACAGTTTCTGTTAAGCCTGCGCAAGTTTTGACAGTAGTTGAACTGAAGTCTCTGGGCAGCCAACCAGTTGTGCGACTTAAGTTCTCTAAAATTGTATGGACGATATGATTTTGAGCAAAATTTGAGGATTTTCACATTTTCTCATTGTTGTATGTTTTGTGACTGAAGAACTTTCACTTTGTGCAGCTGATAGTTCTCTTTTGTGTTGAACTTTGATCAGACAGTGACACAGCGTGAAAAATGAACTTATATTGACCCAAAGTTGGAACTTAGATTTTAGTTCTGATTTCAAAGTAGCTTATGTAACTGGGGAATCTGTCAAATATTATTCACATAATTGAACTGCATTATTATCAGTCTGAAGTGTTCAACCTTGCTATGTGAACCTATATAATTCAATTTAATGATTTTAAGTATGGCTATTTCTACTTTTGAGTCTTACATTGACAGTATACACCATTCAACTTAACTTTGCCACTGCATTTACATTTCCTTATTTAGTTTTCACTGCATTTAAATTCAGTTTAAACAACATGTTTAAGTATACATTAACTATTGCAATATATGCCTAACTTCATACTTTTAGATGTTGCTTGACTGACAAAATATAGTGTAGACAGCTGGTGGTTTTAACAGGGTAGATACTCAGTGGTGGATGGCTGTGACCCATGCATGGGACTGTAGAGGTACATTCCAACATCAGATTTGGTCACTAGCCTGAAACTCAGTACATCATAGGACCAAATTCAAAACATTAACATTACACGTCTTGAATGAAATTACTCAGTAAGGAGTAAGCTCACAGTGTCAGTAGCTGGACTGAAACCATCATCAGTGACCCTACTGTCACACAAACTGAAGGTAACAGATAATACAAGGCCAAAAAATTCAATTTGCTCTTCCAAAGTTATTTTATCGTGGACTATTGTAATGGAGTTCCTCCTTTCAGTACCGGTATAAACATCAAAATGACAGATTTTGAGATGATCAATAACTGTTGATTTTATACTGTGTAACCACTTAATAGAAAAAAGGCACCTGGACCATATGAGATGGCTGTGTAATACTGCTCATATTACAATGAACTACTTCCTTCTCTAACAGCAGCATATCATATGTCTCTGAGCCCATGAAAGTTTCCTAGTGATTGGAAGAAGGCACCAGTCAATCGCATTCTCTATCTGTGTCACCTGATAGACGCACATAATCATAGCAAAATGAAGCATGTGCATGAATAACGCTGAAGGGCACATTTTGGACTTTTTAGGAAATTGACAAAAACCATTAATAGTAATGTAATAGCAGATATGTGTTGTTTGAAGATGCAGACTGTTGAAAATACTTGCTTGTACTTTTTAAAATTGCACTAAGGGTAGGTTTTAGAAAATAGATAACTATTGTAACAGAAAAACAGTGTATAGCAACTGATATACAACATTACTGTATAATCACACTCAACTATAAGGTTACCTAGAGTCTCAAAGTTTTAAATAGGAAAATTATAACAAGACACAAACGGATTTTTATTGTAAACCCATTACTTTGGTCTTAAAATAATAGAACATGAGTTTGTTATCAAGTGGAGACCCAAAGCTGGCACATTACACTCATAATGTTTTTTATAATTTTGATTCCATGTATTTCGTCACATCCAATAGATCACTTTTCTTCTCCTTACAAGTTTCAGTACCCCATTGTAGAGCAACCAAAAAGCAAAACGCAACAGAATTTCTTTTACCTCATGTTCACACCCACGTTTCAAAATGAAATGTCTTCCACATGGATGAAGCATCCTTATGCCTCAAGGATTGTCACTGCATAACTTAAACCAGAGCACACCAGTAATTTTTAAAGCATGTGGTGTTTTGATAACCAGCTCAACAGATCCTATGCCCTTGAAGTCTTCCATCGTCTTCTGAATGGTCAGTTTTGAAAGTTCAACAGAGGTCTAAGCTGTGACATGCTTCCATTCTAAAGGAGCCATAACTTTTAACACTTTCTTTTCTCAATCATAGCGAAGTTCCTGTCACAATGTAGGAAACTGTGACTTGAACATAATAACTTTTTATGTTTTTTCACACAGTACTTGCAGTTGACCAGACCAAAATAAAGTGCTAAAATTCTCCAGTTACTGTTCTGCCCAACATGGTGGTCATACCACATAATTAGTTTGTGTTCCACACCACCTTCAAGCATAACAAATTTAATCAAACTGGAAACTATTTTGGCTGAACCAAATCTTGCATCAGATTCATCCCCTAAATTTACTGTGTTAGTTAAGTACCGAAGTCACGAACCATGAAATTATATGATGGCAGCTGTCTCTGGCAGAATACCATGGAATGTGCCAATGTATGACAAAGTAGAACCTGTTGTACGTCAACACATGTAACATTTATATTGTTGTTCTTTTGTAGCCATTTCTGTGTTGTCTTTTAGCAGTCTGTATGCTCGGTCTGCTTTTGCATGACAACTGACCCAGGTTCCATGTTGTGCATTTGTATCTCACCTGAAGCTGCGAGCATAAACGAGCGAAAAATTCTGAACAGATTGAGATTGTGGTACAGAAATTCTTCGGAGATTTATTCCTACTTTGAGAAACTGAAACCGAGTTCCCGAATTAGAGACTTATCATTTGATATGGCTGTGACCTACACAAATATTTTCCTCAACCATCTTCAGGAGTGGTCACTCCACTTTCCAGTTTATGCTGAAGACAGAGTTTTCATTGCTGGGTGATTCAGAATGCGTAAAGCAATGTTTGACATACTTCCTTTGACTGGACTTCGTATTTCAAAGTAGCTTGTTTCAATGCTGTACCGTCTGTCTTACCTTCCTTTCGTCTGCCTGGCACACCTATGTACGTGGAGTTTATCAAGTTAATTGACTTTTCATTGTGCATCAAGGCATGGTATTCTTTGCACAACTTTAATTTAATTTACATACTTAAATGTCCTAGAATCCTTCTTTTGAACACACTTCAGTATTGCATACATGATCCTGAATCATGCTGTCAATATTACTACCCAATATTCAATTAAAGTGTCATACCCCACATTGTCTTAATAATATAGCAGTGTGTATTCCACTCTTTCATCAATGATAAAGACATAACTATAGTTAGTTTTATCCATGTTACTTATTTTTACTACCATATTGTCAGAAGATGCACATCAGGTATGTTGTTAGAGCCATGTACTCTACAGGGCACATATGCTGTCATTTAGGACTCATGTTATTCTATTAACATATGTCCTTTTACAAAACCAAAGAAACCAATCCAGCATTATTCCACTCACTTGCATTGGTGGCTGTTTCGCAGGAACTACCTTACCTTTTGTGATTTCTGTTGCAATCCACCATCATGAAGTCTTTTTCTCTTAATATGCTGCCAATTACCTGAAGTTAATTTTCCTTTTCTGTGCATTATTTGCACTTTTTGGACCACTTACTGTTAGTGTTACTTTGCTAAACTATGCAATTCCTGTAACACCTTGCAAGCAGACAAGATTGTGCTCATCTCACACTGTGGTCATATTGTGTCCTCCAGTACCTGGTCTCCACCGTTTCCACATCTGCCTCACTGTTGATGCAGCTTGCCTCGTGTGAGCCACAACATGACAGAATAACCAATAATTCTGCCCCATTTGAACACACACACACACACACACACACACACGCACACACACACACACACACACACACACACACACACACACCGATATTTCACCTTGTGAAACTGGCAAGGAATAGTGGCACTTGATTACATGTTGCTATTTCATATGACATCTCTGCACCCAGTGCTGTGTAACACTGACCTGGCCTATCACACAAAAGAAGGCAATACTGGGCCTATGCGCACACGACTCTCTACCAATTAAATCACATATTATGTTTCTACTGTTCTACAGTCCTTTTATCATGGCATGGTGCAGACCACTGCCTCTAAATGTGTTATACTCTTGAAACAGTAGTGTATTACGGGGAGTACATGAAGTCCAGGAAAACTTTCAATCATTTATTGCACAAGAACCAAACATTGTACAGATAGCAAACATATGTCATTTTGAAGAGAAACATGAAAATGTTTTTTTATGTATACCACCAGCACAGCATATTTTGGTAATTTGCCGGTGATAGTCAGCACAGCAAGTTCAGGTGTGGAGCAAGCTTTCTGTGTGTTGGAGTTTGACAAAAACGAGTATGCTACAGCTCTTCAACAGATGTTTAGAACCAGTAAGAAGCCACCAACAAGGAAGGCCATTTACCACTGACACAACAAATTCGTTATGACAGGTTGCTTATGCCCAGCAAAGAGAAGTGGACATCCCAGTAAGAGTGAAGTGACTGGAGTACATACGAGAGACATGCTGGGATGGATATGGCAAGAATTCGATTACCGTATTGATGTCTGCTGGGTCACTCATGGTTCGCATATCGAGTGTTCATAAGAAAACAACTTTCAGAGTTTCTTTTCAAACTGCAATATGTATGATATATGTACAAAGCTTAGTTGCTGTGCAATAAATAACTGAAAGTGTTCTTTGACTTCATGTACACCCTGTATTTTAACAATATTAATGTTTCCATATTCTGAAGCTACATATACACACCACAAGATGACAATAAGTAACCTAGCCAACTTCAGAATTATTATGAAATTAAGTTACCTATTTTTGATTTACATTTTGATCATGCCAATTATGTTAAGAACAGTGAAACTCCTACAAAATGTACTTCACTTTAATAACGCCAGCTGTAAATTTGAAAAAAAAAAAACCCACACACACAGAGACCTATACTACTACTATAACATGACCTTCATTCATTACACTGCATTTGTGCATTGCAACATAAAAATATTTAAAGTAGGAGATCTCTGTCTCCAGTTACAGGTTAGAAACCACAAACTTACACAATGAACGAAACATAAAAGCAACACCAAAACAGTATTTCACGAACACTTTACCTCCTCAACAGTGTAGTACTTGTTGCTCAGGCATTGTGTGGCTCCAGTGGAGTGGAGTAACAGACAACTTGAGAATGTCTATCTTTAAAAGCTGTCCTTTCAGTTGGTCATAACTGCGAAATGTTAGAATTATAGCCCAAATTTCAATGCCGCATCAACTACAGCACTGATGTCCTGCAAGTATAGACTCAAGTAATGGAAAACCATTGATGGAATGTAACAATATTATGAAGAACAAAGTTGATTGGTTGGTTGGTTTTGGGTATAAAGGGACCAAACTGCAGAGTTATCAGTCCCTTTCTCTTGACAAGCAAGGCTCAAGGTAGTAAACACTCAACACCACACCTAACAATAAAACAAATGGAACGAAGAAAATGGGAAAAACATACACCACAAGGAGAAGCAGAAGGTATTAAAACCATAGAGCATATGGTCTAGGCTGGCTGATCACAATAATAAAAGAGGATGAGCCAGCCACTCTGCAACATATTGAATTTTCCACCCCAAAAAGGCACGGTAAGATGAATACATGTAGGGAAAAGACGACCACAAAGACAAATAAATGCAAAGAAAGTGCGACAGAGTTAAAATGGAGGGAGGGTGGCGACCTCAGAGAGAAGGCTAGACACCCAAACTAGATGGTATGATAAAACAACCCCTCACAAATAAAATGTA
Source organism: Schistocerca piceifrons (assembly GCF_021461385.2). Classification (NCBI taxonomy): domain Eukaryota; kingdom Metazoa; phylum Arthropoda; class Insecta; order Orthoptera; family Acrididae; genus Schistocerca; species Schistocerca piceifrons. The sequence goes on along the minus strand of NC_060148.1, from coordinate 123,553,899 downwards.
AAACAAAATCTGCTGTTGAAGCACTGTTGCCCAATACTGAAGGTATGGTGCTGGGAATGTTAAAAGTCCGCCGTAGAGTGACTAGATTTGGGCAGTCCAGCAAGATGTGCATGACAAGTCATATGTGAGCCACAATGACACCGAGGTGGGTCCTCGCGACAGAGGAGTAGCAATGTGTTAACCGCACGCAGTTTATTGTGCATACTGAGATTATGCCATTCCATCTCCCAAACCTGAAAAACCTTGTGGCATAATAATGATCGCAGGTCGGTTACAGGGATGCCAATCTCCAGAAGTGGTTTCCATGTAGCCTGTTTGGCTAGCCTGTTGTAAATTTCATTACCTGGATTTCCAATGTGGCATGGGGTCCACACAAACAACAGGGATCGACTGGATCATTCCAGGGCACAGATGGACTCCTGGATGGTCGCTACCAAAGGATGGTGAGGGTAGCACTGGGCGATAGCTTGTAGGCTCCTCAAGAGAAGAAACGACTCGCCAGCGCATGATCGGATGCGCTCAAGAGCACAAGAAATGGCTGCCAGCTCTGCATTTCAAACACTACTGAAGCCATCTGGCGAGGAGTGCTGTTCAATATGACCTCCATGAACGTATGTGAAGGCAAATTGACCATTACCCATTGAGCTGTCAGTGGCAACCACTTCATGGTTCCGGTACATGTCAAGAACCGAGAAGAAGTGACAGCACAGAGCCGAAAGGTTAACTGAGTCCTTACGGCCCTGTGAAAGGACCAGGCAAAGTTTCGGCCTCAGTGTACACCATGGAGGTGTACGTGAATGGATCTACAGCATAGGTGGTAAAAGCGAGGACTCCAGACAGAAGAGATCGGATGCAAACCGCAATCTTAAGCCCTGACCTGGGCCCTGATGTTGGAGATGAAATGCCGTGGATGGGAAAAGGAGATGGTAGTTCGGATGCTCAGGAGAACTATGAATGTGTGTAACGTAACTGGCGAGCAGTTGTGCACGCCTAACCTTCAATGGAGGAACTCTGGCATGGTCACTGGACTCGTCCTGAAACTTCCTGCTGCCAGTCGAACATCACAGTAGCACACTGGGTCGAGTAAATGTAATGTTCAGGGTGTCGCCAAACAATAAACCAGACTCCCGTAGTCAAAACAGGATTGAACAAGGGCTGTGTAGAGCTACAGCAGCGTAGAGTGATCTGCACCCCAATTGGTGTTGTTCAAGCAGCAGAGGGCATTTAGGTGCCGCCAGCTCTTCTGCTTCAGCTGATGAAGATGAAGCCACATCTATTGGGCATTGAAATCCAGTCGTAAGAATCGATATGTCTCCATTACAGTGAGTGGACCATCATTAAGGTGAAGTTCTGGTTCCAGATGAACAGTATGAAGTAGACAGAAGTGTGTGACACATAACTTTACAGCTGAAAACTGGAAGCTGGGGGCTAGGGCCATGATGACTATGCCTCGTGAATGGTTCCCTGTAGGCGCTGCTCAGCAACACCAGTATTGGAGGAGCAGTACGAAATGCAGAAGTCATCTGCATACAGAGAAGCTGAGACCAATGGCCTGACAGCTTCTGCAAGACCGTTAATGGCCACTAAAAATACAGATACACTCAATACAGAGCCCTGCAGGACGCCATTCTCCTGGGCATGGTGGAAACTGTGGGGAGGCACCAACATGGACACGGAAAGCATGGAGCGATAGGAAATTTTGGATAAAAATCGGGAGCGGGGCCCGGAGACCCCACTCATATAATGTGACAAGGTTATGATGTCGCCAGGTCGTGTCTTAAGCTATTCGTAAATCAAAAAAGATGGCAACCAGGTGTTGGCATCTGGGAAAGGCTGTTTGGATGGCAGACGAGGGAAACTAGATTATCAATCGTACAGTGACCCTGGCGGAAAGCACCCTGGCATGGAGCCAGTAGACCACGTGACTCCAGGACCCCACACAATCGCTGACATACCATACATTCTAACAGCTTACAAATGAAGTTGGTGGGGCTGATGGGCCGATACATATGCACATCAAGTGGGTTTTTGCCGGGTTTGAGTACTGGAATGCCACTGCACCAGATCTGGTTGAAGATGTTCAGGAGGTATTACTTGTAGTCAGCAAAGATGTTTGATCATCTGACTGTGGATCCTATCTGCCCCAGGAGATGTGTCAGGGCAATGTGCAAAGACGCTGAGGAACTCCCACTCTGTAAATGGAACATTATAGGTTCAATGTGACATTCAGTGAACTAAAGGTCTTTCCTTTCCATTTGCCGTTTGAGGGTGGGAAATGATGGGGGATAATTCTCTGATGCAGAGGCTCAACCATAGTTTTCAGCAAAGTCTTCAGATTGGTAGATAACACGCCATTGATGTTAATGCCAGTAACATCGGTTGGAGTCTGGTACCCACAAACACGTCTGATCTTTGTCCAGACTTGGGACGGTGACTTATGGCACCCAATGGTCGAGATGTACCTGCCCCAACACGCCTGTTTCCGTCTTTATAAGCTGGTGAACGTGGGCAGGACCCCTTTAAAAGCTATTAGTTGCTCTAGGGAAGGGTGCTGCTTATGTCGCTGTAGAGCTCTCCGATACTCTTTAACAGCCTCAGCGATTTCCGGCGATCACAAAGGTACTGACTTTCGTTGGGGGCGCCCTAAAGAACAAGGAGTCATGTTTTACGCCACAGAAACAATCGTTTTACTGACCTGCTCAACTACCACATCGATGGTACCATGTGGGGGAGTTTCAATGGTGACAGCAGAGGCGAAAGCTTCCCAGTCTGCCTTGTTTAAAGACCATCCTGGTAGACATCTGGGGGAATGGCGCTGTGGGAGTGACAGGAAAATGGAAAAGTGGTCACTACCACACAAGTCATCGTGGGCTCTCCAGTTGACAGATGGGATAAGTCCTGGGATGGAGAGTGATAAATCAGTGGCCAAGTAAGTGCCATGAGCCACACTGAAATGTGTGGAGGGCCCTTGTATTTAAGGAGGCAGAGGTCGAGGTGAGACACAAAAGTTTCGACACCTATACCTCGGCCATTAAGCACAGTGTGACCCCACAAGGGGGTTACGGACGTTAAAATCTCCCAAAAGTAGGAAAGGTTTAGGTAGTTGATGAATCAGTGCAGCCAATGTGTTCAGGGGTACTGCACCATCTGGAGGAAGATGTACGTTGCAGAAAGTTATTTCCTGTGTCATCCTTATCCTGATGGCCACAGCTTCAAGAGCGGTTTGAAGGAGCACAGGTTCACTGCATACTGTGTGCGGTACAGACACGAACTCCACCTGACACTATTATATTCACTACAGTTCTTGTAATATCCCCTATAGCCACAAAGCGCAGGGGTCCACATTACCGCGAACCAGGTTTCCTGGAGGGCAATGCAGAAAGCAGGTGTAAAGCCAAACAGCTGCTGTAGCTCAGGCAGGTGGTGGAAAAAACCACAGCCGTTCCACTGGAGGACGACGTTATCATAAGGCTGGGAAGGTATGAAGCATGCTTGAAGGCAGGTTACGCCTCAGGGTCACCTGCTGCCAATGACTGAGCATTTGTATCCATTCCTATTGTGGATGAGGCATCAGTGGCATCTAGGTCCTCAGGAGATGCTGAGATCTCCACCTCATCGACAGGTGCAGAATTGGTAGGTAGTGGTGGTGGTGGTGGTGGTGGTGGTGGTGAGGCCACTGGAGGGTTCTTTTTCTTAGCAGACTTCTTTGTTTGCCCTCTCACTTCTCTTTAGGGGCTTGCTGGGAGGACTTCTCTCAAGTAGCTTCAGGCACAGAGGAAGAATGTGAAGCTCCTCATTCAGCAGCTTTTGGCTCCTTTAGCCACTGGCGAGCGTCTGCTGCAGCATTAGTTAGGTCCCAAGGAACCTCTTCTGCACAAGATGAGCCAGAGGATGCTGTTGCTTCTCCCCTGCGTTTGTGGGGTCCTTGCTCCTGAAATAGGTACTTATGATGGCGATGGTAATGTAGCTGCAGCATATGTGGACGTCAACTGAGTGGGGTGTAATCGTTCAAATTTACATTTAGCCTCTTGATAAGTCAAATGGTCCAGGGTCTTGTACTCCCATTACTTTCCACTCCTTTTGGAGTACTGTGCAGTCTGGCGAGCTGCAGAAGTGCTGCTCACCGCAGCTGATACAAGTGGGAGGAGATGCAGAGAAAGTATTTGGATGCAGTGGACATACGCAGTCTCAACATGTGGCGTTGGAAGAGCAACATGAAGACATATGCCGAAATTTCCAGCACTTAGAACACTGCATTGGAAGAGGGACATATGGTTTAATATCACAACAGTAAACCATCACCTTGACCTTCTAAGGCAATGAATCACCCTCCAAGGCCAAAATGAAGGCACCAGTAGCGACCCTTTTATCTTTGGGTCCCCTGTAAACCTGCCAGATAAAATGAACCACCATTCTAGAGTGGTGTGGAGCTTTTCAGACTGCAAAGAGGAGGTCGTGATGGAAAATAATCCCCTGGGTCATGTTGAGGCTTTTATGGGGAGTAACTGAAACAGGAATATCACCCAGCTAGTCACATGCGAGTAATGTCCGGGATTGGGCTGAGGATGCTGTCTGAATCGAGACTGCACCACTTCTCATCTTTGCCAGTGCTGTCACTTCCTCAAACTTATCCTCAAGATGTTCAACAAAAAATTGAAGCTTCATGGGTAGAAAGGAGTCCCTGACCAAGGTGAATATGGCTCTCTTCTTTCTGTAGCACTACATTCCTCCCATTGTGTAGCAAGGTAGGGAAATGATTTAGGATCATATCTGTCAGCATTGTAGATGATCTTGCCCTTCTTAGAGACTGCAGGTGCTGTACAGTCACCAGCAAGAGATGACTTAGTACGCTTCATTGTGTGTCAGCCACCCTGATGCCACCGACTCCGATCAGGGCCTCTCCCCATGGGCAGCACCCAGCCACAGCAAAGGCCACCTGGCATGATGACCATTTCTGGGAGTCCTGATGCCCCAGGAAGACAGGTACCTACTCCTTGGCATACGTGGCAGTTTACAGCCCAAGCATCAGCAGTGCTATCCCTGTGTTGTCAGGGGACAAGATGGCCCCACCCCCAACGAACTGACTACCATGCTGGATATTGGGCTCAGAGAAATCTAATACTGTCATGGGGGCAAAAGAGTACAGGAGACAATGTAAGAAGATGACATACCCCGGAAAGTGTCCTCATCCAAATAGTTGAATTGCAAGTGGAGATCCAAAGCCATGACAAGAGGCTCAGGAGATCAAATCTAAGGGAGCTATTTGGATAACTCATGCACCACATAAGGTGTCCTTCCCATATAGCCTGTGCTTCTGTAGAATTTGGAAAGAGGCAGATGAAACCATAAAATGGTACCTGAACTTATAAGGCCAAAAAGTTAGAGACTCCTGTTAGTCACCTCTTACAACAGGCAGGGATACCTCAAGCCTATTCTAATCTGGACCAGCAGGGGAAAGCAAAGTTGACACTCATCGTATTGCAGAGATGATAAACAAAAAGTCTCTCACAAATAAAACTTTTGGCCCATAAGTCTTTCGTCCAAAAAAAATCACACAAGACTGCAACCACACTGTGAGCAGCAGCAGCAGCAGCACTACTGCATGATGGGAGTGGCCACTGGGGGAGGGATAGTAGGGTAGTGGTGATGTATAGCACAGTGCTGCTGGGGAGAGAACAAGGATGAGGTGCAAAGAGTGTAGGGCAGCTATGTGCTATCAGGGGGTTACACAGTGGGCAGGGGAGAGGTGGGGAAGAGGCTACCAGAAAAGAAGACAAGTAAAAAGACTGGGTGTGATGGTGGAGTGAGGGCTGTATGGTGCTGCAATGGAATGTAGGGAAAGTTCCCACCTCCACAATTCAGAAAAGCTAGTGTTAGTGGGAAGGATCCATATGGCACAGACTGTGAATGAGTCATTGAAATGAAGGGTCATGTTTGGCAGCATTCTCAGCAACCACGTGGTCCACTATTTTCACAGCCATTCATGCAGACAGATGGCTTGTCGGTTGTCATACCCACATAGAATGCAGCACAATGGCTGCAGCTTAGCTTGTAGATCACATGACTGGTTTCACAGGTAGCCTTGTATTTGATGCAATAGGTAATGCTTGTGATGGTGGTGGGAGAATGTATGGGACAGGTCTTGCATCTACGTCTATTACAGGGGTATGAGCAATGAAGTAATGGGTTGGGAGCAGGGGTTGTGTAGGGATGGACGAGTAGATTGTGTAAGGTTGGTGGACAGTGGAATACCACTGTGGGAGGTGTGGGAAGGATAATGGGCAGAACATTTCTCACTTCAGGGCATGACGAGAGGTAGTCAAAACAATGGTGGAGAATGTAATTCTGAGTTACAAGGGGAATGCTCCTCTGTGGCCAGACAATGGGAGACTGCAACAATAAGGCATGAGAGATTTCTTTTTGTACAAGATTGGGAGGATAATTACGGTCGGTGAAGGCTTCAGTGAGACCCTCAGTATATTTTAGACAAAGAGGATGTGGGCTATAAAGCACACTATCATTTTTAACCACTTTTTAAAAAGTAACAGTGTTACAAATATTAATATTAGATTGCAAAGCCAGGCTAAAAAAATTTCTTAGTGTATAAAACCGAACTGATGTAAAGGCCCCTGAATATCAAAATTTAACTTCTCCTTCTCCTTCATGACCACTGTCTTCTTCATATAAGAGATGGTCTTCACTGCCCATCAGAGCATTACTTGTGCTGTACTTCTTGAAATATTTGACCATAACGTCTTCTCTTACTCTACACCATGACTGTCTTTTCCACTGACACACTAGTTTGATTGTAGGCCCTTTCAATGCTCTCTCTGGTGAGAGTCCTTGTTGGGTTTTGTCTGTAGCATGTCAACTGAATTTGGTCTGAAAAAACGCAAGAGCAGAACTGAGCCGCAACAGAGCCAGCCGCAGGTGGGTGGGAGTATCACATGCTGCACAGCTAAACATGACCCACTGATGTTGCGAAGTTGAGTTAGTTGGGCATCATATAGCAACAGCCAACACTGCAGTACATTAGCGGAAGTTCAGGAGCCTTTCCTCACCTGCCAACAGTCATGTTAAAATATTTGCCTGAAGCCCTCAACGAACATAGTCTGGAATGTATAAACGTTCAGCCATTCATGTACTAAATGATTCTTCTCTCAATATCAGAGCGAACAACACCCACAAGCCTGCGACACCCAGAGTGACATCCTAGAATGCAGTATGGGGTCAGCCGTTTGAGCACTACTCAGAGTAGCCTGCTATGAGGCATGAGGGAGCTGGCTGCTCACTGGAGGAAGTTCACGGCCATCATCAGCTGCACCACTGTGGTGTCATCACTGTTGCAGCCAGAGACTGCTGACAGCGGCATTGAGTGACCCCCATATTCAGCCTTGCTCCTTGCACTGTCAGCAATGCCAGATGTCTACTATTTCACATGAGAGGCAATTGGAAGCCTCTACGAAGCTGTTCCTGATGTACTATGGCTGAGGGTTGGAAAAAACGAAAGCAATTAAACATATATACAGTCACCCTGACGTCTCATTTCACTCTCCACATGTGACACTCCAAGAGTCATGCAACACTCATGTCAGAACTTTGTCATCTCTTTGTAGACCTACGTTAGAACCTACACCTTATGTTACAGTGAATCAAGAACCAAAAAAAGAAAGTTCTTATATTTTGGTCGTGGAAAAGACATCTGACAGTTGTGAATATTATGAAGTAGATTTTATAGCAAATAGAGAACACGTTGATATTTCTATGCTTAGAGGTAATGGAAGGTATGATTAGTTTGTGACTGTTAGATGTGCACAGTGTAACCTCAAGGGTCACTAAGTGCAATGTATGAAATCACTTCTAGGAAAAGGTCACACATGTAATCACTCGGGCCATACGACTAGGCAGTGCTGGGAGTCAAAATGGCTCATAATTACATATAAGAATAAAATTAATGTATTTTGTTTTCTTGTCTTGTGAACGTTAGTTCTCAAAGTGAGTGTTGTGAAGGACAAAGCTTCAATAAAACCAGAGACATCAGGTGTGTCATAACCAGAAGCAGTATGCATATTGTTAGAAAATGTAGCACAATTACCAGCAGAAAATAACGAACTTTGTGGGTTGACAAGATCACGATCGTTCAACAGAGTGTAAATTTGTCAGACAAAAGTTTAATTGCTACTTGTCCTGGTAAAGCAACTGACAATGACCAGGTCTTCACCTTCGGTATCTTGCTCAGATGCAAGGTTGGTCTAATGAAGTAATATTGACTGTTCCAAAGAGACTAACAGGGGAAGTATAAACATATTTAGGGTATACAGGAGCTCTGAAGGGAGCCACAACATTCCAAGAATTTAAAGAAGGGTTAATTCAAAGATATATGGAGCAAAATATTGCCAAACACTACAGGGAACAACTAGCGGCAATAACTAAGAAAAATACAAAAACTGTGGAAAAATTTGCAGATAAGATGAGAAAAATTAATGCATTAGGGTAGGATGCTGAGGTCACTGACATTTTGCAGTAAGCAGAGCAGAGGGTCTTCAATTCTTTTTTAAGTGGACTGCATGCAGAAATGACAAAGTGTGTGTGTACAGGATGTCCCACAGATTTGCGCACAGCAGTGCAGTTAACTACAGAGTGTGAGGAGATCAATTTGTTGACTGGAATGCAGGGCAAATGGACACTGTTCGCAACTAATATGAAACATTTCAAGTTTGGACAAACAGGCCATGTAAGGACGAAGTGTCGCCAGCCTCATGGTGATGTGAATAAGTAAGCAATTGGACCCACCACAGCACAGACAGCAAGGAGTGGGAATAAAGACATCACACCATTAGGACAGTGGACTTGGGCATCCACCTGGATGCGGCTTAATTGAAACAATAATTAGAGATTGTGGCACACTAAATTGAGGGCTATGACATGATTCTGGGATTAGATTTCTTTTATCAGCATTGTGCCATAATCAACTTCCAGCTACACAGGGTGGAACGTGGCAGAAAAATGGTTCAGTTAGGTTAAGTCAAGGTAGAGAGGCGGCAAAGAGAGTGTTGCGAAAGGTGAATCAATTAAACCATGAACACCCATAGAAAGACTTGATACACATGATTATGTATCTAAGGGTACTGGGAAATTACTTTGGGTCACTGTTGAGTCTAGCTTGCCGGTAGGAATTTTGTGTGTGATGGACCATTAGAAGAGAATGAAGTATTAGATCACATGGGTTGTTTATTTAACAGACATATCATGCACATACCTGTTTCTATGTACCATTTAAGCACATAGGGCATATGATTAACAAATCATTTGTTAATTGCTAATATGAATACCTTGGAGGAGGAAGAAGAATGGGACATGTGGGGAGTCAGCCATGGAGAATTGCCAGCAAAAGTGAAGCCTCTAGAGGGAAGCAATAGGAAACAGGGAACAAAACTACTTTTGGAATTCAATGATTTATTTTTTCCAAATGGACCATTATCAGGTACGGGTATTACATAACACTGCATACCAATAGGAAATAAATCCTCAGTCTACCACAAACCATACAGAATAGCTAGGAACTTTCACCCAATTTAGGAGTTATAAATCTATCAACAGCTGAAAGATGGAATAACTGAAGAATGTAATGTCAGCGGAATAGTTGTGTAAAAAATATAGGTTTTGGTTTGATTAGATGCACCTAAATGTGAAAACAGTAACGGTTGCCTACTCTTTCCCAAACATCACAGAAACTATGGATAATTTAGAGTTATGCTAATATTTTTCAACAATGGATTTGAAGAGTGATTATCACCAGATAGAGCCTGCACCACAGGACTGACACAAAACAGAATTTCTGGAAACCTGGGGCCACTACTAAATCAGACAGATGCCACCCTCATTAAAAATGCACCTGTAACAGTTCAGAGATTGTTGGACACAATACCTGGAAGTCTGAAACCATGGTAACGCTCTGTGTATCTTGGTGACGTAATTGTCTATGGAAGTGATATCAAACAGCATATGCAGCGATTAGGGGAAGTATTCTTAAGGTTAAAAGCAGTGAAGTGAACACTGAGTACAGAAAGGAGATACCACAAGATGGAGTTAAGGCAGACCCAAGATTAATTAGAGCTGTATGGGAATTTCCTGTACCTTAATCTGTAAAAAAGTTGCAATCATTCTGGACTTGTGATCTATTACCAGTGGTTGACAAAAGGATATGCCGATATTGCCTGAAGGTTACACAATTGTTAAAAGAAGGGTACCAAGTTTGTGTGGTCAGAACAGTGCCAGCATGCTTTTGAGCTTTAACATTGAGTCCAATTGTGGCGTTTTCTGATTTTAATAGTGAATTTGTTTTATTCTGTGATGCATAAAACCATGCACCAGGCTGTGTCTCATCAGAAGAGGTGGCATGTGCAGAACATTCAGTAGCTTACGCTCAAGGCTCCTGAATTCTGAAGAATGAAATTATTCCACAATGGAGAATGGAATCGCATATTTCAAATTTTATCTGTAAGGTAAGCATTTAGAGTAATAACAGATCATGTGGCATTAAAATGGTTGTTGGGGTTAAAGAAACCTTCCCTATAGGTTGACATGACGAACAGCAAGACTAAGCAAATAAGATTTTGAGCTTGTACATAAAACTGAGAAGAAGCATGGAAATGCAGGTAGCTGAAGTAGAAAAGCAGCAGTATTACATATTACTCAGAATATCAGGGAACTACAAACCCAAGTAAAGGTCCTGAATACGGAAGTAGTTATTACAATGGTTGCAGTCCATAGAATATAGTGTTTCAGCTACAAGTAAATTTGTTGCAAGAAGAGCAGTATTTAAAGTGTCTACGGAAAGTACAGAAGGAACTGTCACTGAAGATGTGGTTGGTTTCAGAACCTGAGTGCAAAGACTTGCACTTTAATTTGGAGTAGCTACAGCATCAGTGAGAACTGGTGGAAGAAAAGTTTCCATTTCTGTAACAACAGCCGGGAAATAAGCACATCATGAGTGCTACATATTCACGCATATCTCATCAAGTGGGGAATACTGAAGTAATTTGTAAGAGTAAAGACTCAGCGACTGTTATTAACTGCAAAAGATGAAGGAAGATATGTAGAAATGGAGGAAGCAAAGTTACAAAAATGCCACCGAGAGAAAATCATAGTCTGTCCGAGTATGGTAATAAGAGTGGGGCAGGATTCCTGTGCAGTGAAATTGCTAATGGGACAAAGTAGGAAAGATAATGCAAATAAATAGTGGTCCAGCCAGAATCGTACTTTCAACAGGTCAAGGCACATGGATTGTACCCTAGCTTTGAGAAGATGGTAGTAGCAGCCACTTGTTTCAAGAAATGGAGGGGTACATCAACGAGGGTAAAATGAAAGGTGAATGCCTTCGTATTAAATAGAACAGCATTCTACATAATGACGCCTACTTTCTGCCTGTCCACCGTGGCTGCAGGGATAACTCACTTGAGTATTTCCCAGTCACATTTGTACTGGCAAGAGAAGCCCATGGAAGTGCCACCTGCCACAAATCTGACCAGCTTAAATAAAACTCTAGGGCCAGAGCTAAAGTAATCTATAAACACAGTTCTGAACCAGCAGGAGGCACCAATCTCCATGGAAACTTTAATGCAGAATATAAATTCATATTGTGAAAATCAGCACCGGAAAGAAACAACACTGACTATTGTCATACTAACCAACACAGCAGCACTAGTTCTGCTGAGACTGGTGTTGTCCTGATAAATAAAAGGTAAAGAACACCACCATGTTCAGACCCAGCCATAGTTCAGATTCCACTGCGTTTGATAACCAAAACATAAAAGTGGCAGAATGTAGCAAAATGCACAGTGATATAATGTGAACAATAATTGATTTATTTTGGCTTTTAAGTGGGGAGTAGAGAGTTAGAAATGATGGTGCAAGAAGCATAGTAATGAAATTAGTACCATGGTGTTCCAGTGAAGGTGCAGGTCAAGGGGTCCTATAGAAATGTGTAAGATTCACTGAAAGGGTTAAGGTAACTAATTGTTAGAATGATACTTAAAAGGCAAAATAAGGCTGGAAATAACTGTCGCCAGTAACTCTGGTGTAATGGGTAGTATAGTTTGGTCAACCCGAGGGACAGAGTCTTGTTAAAAAGGTCAATTTAGTGTATCAACCATCAATGGTAAAAAAATATGCCAGAGCAGAAGCGAGTTGAAACAGAGCCAGCTGCAGACAGGTGAGAGTGTTATGCAGTTATGCATTGCAAAGCAAACATGGCCAACTTGCTTTGCAAAGCAGAGCCAGCAGGGCATAGTATAGCATGCTGCAACATGCTAGTGGAAAGACGGATGTTTTTCATCACTTGACACCAGAGTACTATTTATAACACACGCCTTAAACCCTAAACAAACAATTTGGAATGCCAAAGTACTCAGCAGTTTGTATACTACATGATTCTTGTCCTACTATCACAACCTACGCCACATGCCTGTAACACACAAGAGTGGCTTCCTGGAATGCAGCATGGGGTCCACCAAAAATGACTGCAAGACAGGGCAGCCTGCCCTGAGTCACAAGCAAGCTGCCTGCTCACTCTAGATACTACCTTCTGTGAAAATGTGTCAGAGCTATACATACAGCAGGTCTCCAACAACAAAGGCCACTCTGCCAAAGCCATATGCACACAGTTTACTTTGATACAACACGTCCAGTGGATGCTTCAAGCTCATATGCCAGTTGCCGTGCAGTACTAAGGCAGTCTGTTGTGACCTTACAGCCAAATAACAGTCCTCTCTTCTTAAGTCACACATGGTCGACCCTACCCTGGACTTTGGGATACAGTTTCCGTCTCTATGAGCTGTCGCCCCACCCAAGAAACAGCAGAACCATTCACACTAAGCCATCAGGACACATCAAGTTTTGACTGTTCTGCTTCCTTTCTTTCTATGGCCCTCCACTGCCGAGTCTAGTAGGCATTTTCTCTGTGTCAAACTGCACTGTCTGCAGTTGTGTACATGGTGATTGTGGATGTAGGGTTACCCAATAAACACTACCTGATTTCATACGTGCCCTGACATCATTGGCATAGTTGTCAGTTGACCGGAATGCCATCTACCGTGCAGAACATGATCGTTCAGATGTCTGGTTGACAGTTTGTAGGACTGTATCATGAACTGAACACAGGACAGGGATGTTGTGGTTTGTTGCTTTAATTTTGGATAACAGTGTAGTTTCGGCCATTTTGCATTCAGTCCTCAATTTGCACATGTAGTCTTCTTCATTTTTTCACTTCTTCCATACTAGCATGCCAATCACAAATGGCTCTTTAATGGCTCTTTCTGTTGGAGGAGGACCAAAATTCCACTCAGCTGCTCTGTTTCCATATTGTTCTGCATATGCTATTACCTTCAGATTATAGCCTACATCATATGAAACCCCTATTTTTTTTCCATTAGGAAACTCCTAAATAAAATACTCTTCTGTTACCAATAATACAAATGACTTGCAGTTCAAGTTCACTGGCACTATAGACTGCAGTGACACATCATAGGCTAGACAGTTTTCTGGGTTTGTGATGGTAGGGCCGGAGGGGGACAGTGTTAGCAAGCTTGTGAAGCTCCACAACTCATGTTCGTCGCATCGTTGCACTGCTGCTGGCGGTTGAATCCAGTGTTGACAGATACAGATAGGTTCAAAAATGGCTCTGAGCACTATGGGACTTAACTGCTGTGGTCATCAGTCCCCTAGAACTTAGAACTACTTAAACCTAACTAACCTAAGGACATCACACACATCCATGCCCGAGGCAGGATTCGAACCTGCGACCATAGCAGCAGCGCGGCTCCGGACTGGAGCACCTAGAACCGCTTGGCCACCACGGCTGGCAGAGATAGGTTCCCACAGCATTGAATATATGGCCTGTTTTAAGCCTGCAGGAATTTTACATCAAACAATGGACATTTTTACATTTTGAGTCAAAGACACACCTGAATGTTGTACGAAATTTTTTGAAGATAAAAGTGTGTCGTACTCCATAAAATATGGTATGTTTTTGTTCTCTCTAAAATATAAGGTCAAACTGATGATGTTTCCTTGTGAGTGACACTCTCTGGGTTTCAGTGGCCTGCCCTTCTTTCCTAACCTTCCTGTATCTGTTACTAACTCTTTCCAGATGAAGGAACTAATAATTCCAAAAGCCGGGGAAGTTCCTTATACTTTTGTGTGCATGTATTGTCAGTACTAACTATTTCACCTCCTGAAGGTAAGTGGAGGCCAGCCATTTTGTCTGACCAATTTGTAGTTTTGAGCCATTCCAAAATGTAAGCACACAATTAAAATATAATTTTCTGAACCTTATCTTTGTTTTTGCATCGTGGTTTAGCTGTAGTATCTATTTTCCTGTCTGAGTAGGAAAAATGTAAATAATTTCCCACATCTACTTTTTGAAAGTTACAAGCAGAGGTTACAATGATATGAAGACCCTTTGTCTTAACATTATATACCTAACTTACTCATCAGTATGACACTTCCTGTGTGCTGATTTCAACTGCATAGACCATGTTACAAAACACATTGTGTTTGCCTACAGTGTTATAGGCATTTTAAGTTTAAATTTATCATGTTTGCTGCCATATATGGAAGTAAAAATACTGATTAAGTTGTGATATCCAAAGAAGAATATAACATTAAGGATTCTTACTACACAGAAGGTAGGTCAGGAAGAATGTTTAAATTTTTGTTAGTTAACTTCAATCTAAAAATTTTTTAAAGAAAATGTACAGTAGAGCAAAGAATTTATGGGGGAATTAGTTTGTGGCTGAAACAATATAAGTTTCATTTGCTGAATAAGTTACAGAGTAATACATCTGTATATGAAGGCTGGTGCATTGTTATACATTATTAATGCTAGCTCTCTGTTAAAGGTAATGGATAGAAAGTTTAAGAGACTGAGATAAATTTTGCAAAACTATATTCAAATCAATTACAACTGGTTCAATGCAGACAAAAAGATAATAAAATGTTGCAGAAGAGAGGAAAGAGAGCAATTTCGCAAATGTCTAAATTTAAAGTAAAGGAATAGAGGAAGAAAGAGTTGGGAAGAGTGTATAAAAAAGAAGTAAATGTGCAACGACACATGTCACTGGAGTGTAATCATCAGAACCCTATTTAGGTTCATACTAATCCCCATAAACTTTAGGAAAGGCAGTGAAAAGATCAGAATAGCTACATCCAGACAGCCCAACTTGGAAATATGTAGTAACAAACATTTTAATTGTTCCAGTGCAACAACTTCCATAATGTTGAAGCAAACAGTAACAACACAAACTGAATAACAAGGTTTCAGAAAAAGGGAAGCAAACAGTTGAATTTTTTTGCAACAGGGATGACAAGCTGTCAAGCACCTGACAGATGGGGTACTAAATTCTTTAAAGATCTGAAAACTAAGATGCACAGAGTGCTGCAAAAACACTACATAGTATTTTCAGCTCAAGGAGCCTATAAGCAATTTTATGCAGACACAGAAATAGGGCAAATAAAACATTCTTTTATTCATTACACATTTTTTTGGTTTTGAATACACCTCAATGTATGCATGTAGGTATCATGCCAACTCTCATTATCTGGTGAATGCACTGAAAACAGCATTTTTTCTTGAGGCAAGGAGTTACTGGAACATGTGGGCTACTGTTAATTCATGTATACTATGAACTCATGAAAGAAGTGTAAAAGCTGTAACTCTTAAACTTCACTTCACATTAAATAATGAAGTTCACTGACAAAGTAGTAAAATGGAAAAAATGGATTGATGTTGGCAGGCAACAAAAATATAAAGTAGGTAATGGTACCATCGCTGATATAGTGTCTGAAATTGATAAACAAATTTTATATTTAACATTTCACTGCTTCATTAAAAACTCACAATCTAGATGCCGCGGAAACTTTTTATCATGCCATCATCACTAATGACATCTAACACATTAAAGTTTCTATTGCTGTGTTCCTATATAGATTACAGCTGATTTAAAGCAGATCTCATGTGTCAAAAAAGTTGACAATTTGTTGAGATGGCTGTACTCCCCTATTTGAAAACAAGTACCTGCTATTCTTTGCTGCATGTCATGGCAAAGTTGTGATGGATGCTATTGGTAGTACAATGAGGAGAGGATTGTGGAACCAGACGAAACAAAGAAAATGGCATGCTGGCTGATTTTTATGAATGCACACAAACTCAGATTCGAGGAAAAACCACGTTTTATGGAACTGGAAGATGGTTTCTGGACAACTGCGTGAGCATAAATTACATTCAGGTCAAAATTTTTGCTCATATTCAAAACTATTATTATTTCCTACCTTAAGCTATCATAATACTGTTGACCCAACCAACCTGAAGCTTGAAAAAACCAAACATCTTCTCATAACTAAGGATGCAACCCATCAAAGATGTGCTGGGTATTCCGGTGTAAAACTATTCTTGCGGGGACCAAATGCTGCAGATGAAGACAACTGCAACAGATGCTGGCAAAGATGTGCATGTTGACCTGATAAATCCTGGATTGTTTGTCACTGTAGAAATTTTAAATGAGAGAGCTATAACACAATTTCTATGGCATCTCTGAAAATGCAGAAGCTATGGTAATGTTTTTGAAACACATTCCAAAGGCTACAATTTTTTCACACAATACAAAAGTGACAGCACTTTTTGTTAGAACTGAACATATCTGAACATTTTAAACCAATTAATGATTATTTAAAAAGCAACAGATATTACTTATGTGTTTAGAATTGGAACATACGACTGTGCTGCAACATGGATCTTTCTTTTTTTTTTTTTTTTTTTTTTTTTAAGAAGAAAATGTAATATAATGAAAAACTGAAAGACTCGTGTATTTAAATCATATGATTTATGTATAGTTTTAGTTTTTTAGAGTATCAAAAGTTGCACTATGAATGACACTATTTGTGCGAGCCATGTATAGAATCTATGGTGTTCAAAATGCAATTAGTTTTTGACTTTTATCTTCTAGATTACAAATTTTACATACAACTACTGCATGCCTAATTTAACACATTCCTTATGTATTTGTATTTTAAGGGAAGGGTGCAATTCAAACAATTTCTGATTTGAATATAATTTTGAAAAATTCCTTCAGGAGCTATCTTTAATTCCACACAGCCAACTGTATGAACCCATCATTCATTTAGAAAAGAAAATGTTACTATAACAATTAATGAAACTCACTTTTCATAGGTGTGATGCCCAAGAGGAAACTTGTAATCACTCTTTCCTCAGCTGAATTCTACTTTTGATTTAATTGACCTTTAATGAGTAAGTATACTGTTGTATTCCATAAAGAAATAATTGCATCTCTATCCACTGCAACTACCAGGAATACTGATTATACACCAAATTAAAATTATTTACAACATCAATTGGCGGATATTTAGTGCTTCAGTCATTTCTACACTGAAGTAAACAAATTTATTAACTAATTTACAGATTCTGTCAATTATTCATTGTGTTTTCTTCATACAAAATTAGTTTTAGAAGCTATGCTCATTTTGTGATAATATTTCAATGCACCCTTTGGGTTGTTCATTAAAATTATTTAAACCAATACCTCAGAACAAGAGTAATTAGCTTTTATGTTGGATAACTGTCACAACACAGCTGACCCCAACACTACTACTAAAATTTTCTGAGAAACAACCATGCACAGGTTACATTAGCCTCTCAACAGAGCCACATCATTTTGTGACAAGAAATTAAAAATCTTCTGTCATTTACTTAGCCATAACTTTACTGGGGGATCAGAATTATTTTGAGAAAATATTAAATTCTTTATAAACTCGACAACTAAATACAATATGATTCATCAATGAAGCCTTAGCACACATTCACAGAGTTAATTGCATTGTGAAAGATGTGTACAAAACCAATATGTGTTAGCAACATCTGTACACAGACATTGGGCTTAACAGACCAAGTATTATTTTGAACATTATACATACTGTTTCATTATACATACTAGTTAGACAGAGATGAAAGGAAACACAATTTACCAGTAAAATGAAAAAAGATAAGGCATATGTACCCTTTTGCAGCTATCACTTAGTTGGTATATGGTTCATGGCATATTCCCTAATTTTAATATATAACAGATACAAATAAGAGAAACTTAAATAACCAACAAAATATTCTCCTTCACTATTTACAGCAGTCTCCCAATGCTGGGATGACTTTTTCGTTCTGTAACTGTAGAAGTCACCTGGTTTTAAGGCAAAGAACTCATTAAGCAAGGCTATGAGCGTATTTTCATCTGGAAAGGAAGTTCCTTGCAGTTTGTTCGATTGAGAGCACAAAAGGAAAAAATCTGAGGGTGGAAGATCTGTTGAATAAGGTAGGTGTGCAATGACTTCAAAACCTAACTCCTGTGTACTGTTTATCAGTCTAGCAGATTGTGGGCAGGCATTATCCTGGAGTAGTGTCTTCCTGGTCATTCTTCATATACAGCATCTGTAACCAATCTCAGTTGCTGACAGCAAATGTAAGCAGTAATCAGTGGTTACATCTCAAGGATGCAATTCATAGTAAACTACACAGGATGTACATTATCTTTGGTTGGTTGGTTGGTTGGTTTTGGGGTTTGATGGGGGCTAAACATCGAGGTCATCAGTCCCCAGTTAAAAACATACTTGTAAAAGGCCTATACAGGAAAAGCATAACCTCTGCACCCAGAGGGAGGGAACACCAAGGGGTACAGAGCTAAAATGAACACCACAATAACACAAAATAGAGGACACTTAAAAGGAGCAGAGCAAATAGTTGACTAGAGTAAAACAGACTACAGTGGTTGATGGATCAGGTTAAAGGTCAACCACTCAACTACAAACGAAGAACCTCCAGCTGGAAAGTGTTGATGGAGGTACCAACACAACTTACTACCATAAAAGACGCTATTTTGGTATCCACTTCACATTTAAAAGTCGCTGGAGTGGGTCTAGCCTGAGAAATCATGCGAGAATGCCCATACTAGATAGAGTGAGTGATAAAACCCAGCTGCACGGATAAAACGTAAAACAGTCAGCTATACAGGCATCGTCACTGAGAATTAAAGGAAGTGCAGCTGGTAAATTAAAGGACTCCCACAAGGGGGCTAAAAGGGGGCAGTGCATCAGAAGATGGACCACTGTCAGCCCTGCATCACAGCGACACTTGGGCAGGTTCTCACGACGAAGAAGATAGCTGTGGGTCCAATTCGCAGACGGCAGAGAACACCTGAGTCCCTATGCGTGGTCCTCAAGGATGAGTTCCATATGGCCGTGGATGACTTTACCATGCGGAGCTTATTTGGCGTGTTCAAGACAGACCATTCAGAGCTCCAGACATCATGCACCTTGCGATGTAGGGCTGACTGGAGGTCTCTTTCCACGAGACCAAGCTCCAGGGGTAGCGAAGTGGTGGCCTGCTTGGCCAATCGACACGTTAATTTCCTGGAATCCCGATGTGGCCTGCAGTCCACACAAACGTTGCTGAACGACCACAATCGGAGAGAGCAGAAACATCATCTTGAATACCCTGTACCAAAGAGTCCCGAGAGAAACACTGGTCACGTGCTTGCAATCCACTCAGGAAGTCACTGCATATGACAAATGACTCCCCAGTGCAGGAAGAAAGGTGATCGAGTGCACGATAAAGAGCAACCAGGTCTGCAGTGAAAACACTGCTCCTGCAAGGCAGGGAATGCTGCTCAACGTAATTGCCGTGGATGAAAGCAAACGCACTGCGTCTATCAACCACAGAACCATCGGTGTAGACTACATCTGCATCATGAAATGAGGCAAGAAGAGTCAGGAATTCTTGACGAAGACTGGCAGGTGGAACGGAAGCCTTGAAGTCACAGGACAAATCCAAGCAACGCTGCAAGTGAGGGAGGGACCAAGGAGGGGTAGAAGAAGAGGGCCGGAAGGATGGAGCAAGAGGAAAGGACTCTAGTGACGAGAGAAGGGAATGAACGAGGACTGCGATTAGGAAACCCGACCTAGGCTGCCGTCATGGGGAGGGGAGTGCAGAAGATGGAAAAAGGAGCCCGCGGTTTGGGTGGTCGGGGTGGCATGGATGCGGGCGATGTACAATGCAAGCAACTGTTGTCGGCGCAATCGCAGGGGAGGGATTCCAGCTTCTACAACAAGGCTAGTCACCGGACTAGTCGGAAGGCACCTGTCGCCAGTCTGACGCGACAATGGAGAATCGGGTCGAGGATCTGCAACATTGAATGTGCTGCTGAGTCATACACCACGCTCCCGTAGTCGAGACGGGACTGGACTAGAACTTTAAAGAACTGTAGGAGGATTGTTTGTGCAGGCCCCCAAATGGTATGGCTGAGGCAGCGAAGGACGTTGAGGTGCCGACAACACCGTTGTTTAAGCTCGCGAAGATGAGGTGTCCAATTGAGCTGAGCATCAAACAGCATGCCAAGGAAGCTATGTGTCTCCTCAATATGAAGGAGTTCATTGGCAAGGTAGAGCTCTGGATGGAGGTGGACCGTTCGATGACGACAGAAATGCATCACTCAGGTCTTGGGGGCTGAGAACTGAAAACCATGGTTGGACGCCCAAAGATGTGCCTTACAGATAGCTCCCTGCAGCCGCCATTTAGCGACACTGATGCTTGGGGAACCGTAATAAAGACAAAAGTCATTGGCATACAGAGAGGAACAGACCGATGAGCCCGCCACAGCCGCAAGACCATTAATAACCACCATAAAGAGGGGAACACTAAGAACCGAGCCCTGTGGCACACCGTTCTCCTGAATATGAGGAGAGCTAAAATAAGTGCCAACTCTGAGCCGAAAGGAGCGATTGGAGAGAAAACTCCTTAGAAAAATTGGAAGTGGACCCTGTAAGCCCATTCGTGCAGCATAGCAAGGATATGATGGTGCCAGGTGGTATCGCATGCTTTCCGAAGATCAAAGAAAACAGCAACTAGATGTTCTCGCCGAGTAAAAGCTGTACAAATAGCCGACTCTAGCGAGACTAAATTGTCGATTGCTGAGTGGCCCTGACGGAAGCCCCCCCTGTTGCTGGGCTAGGAGGCCCCGAGCTTCGAGGACCCACATGAGCCGCCGACTCATCATCCATTCCAAGAGTTTGCACATAACGTTGGTAAGGCTGATAGGGCGATAGCTATCAACCACCAGCGGACCTGCACCATGTTTTAGCACCAGGATGGTAACGCTATCCTGCCAACGAGTTGGGAAAACACCCTCCGTCCAGATGCGGTTAAACAGGGCGAGTAATTCACACTGACAGTGCACCGAGAGATGGCAGTTTCTGTTGTGAATTTGTGGAGAGGTATCGGGGCAAGCTGTAAGGGCACTTTGGAACTCCCATTCACTAAATGGGGCACTGTATCGTTCCCAACGGTGCGTGCAAAACGACAACTGCGTACGCTCAGCCTGCTCTTTAATGGTGCAAAATTCTGCACTCTAGCCTGCTGTCACGGAAATACGAGCGAAGTACTCTGCCAGATGTTCGACGATGGCAATTGGGTCAGTACAAAGTGTACCCCGAAGAGAAAGGCAAGGAACAGGTGCATGAGGGCGAAAGCCAAAAATGCGCCGAACCCGCGACCACACCTGAGATGGGGAGGTGTGAGAACCTATGGTGGCAACATATCGTTCCCAGCAGTCTAGTTTGCTCCGCCGGATTAACCGCCGAGCCCAGGCCCGCAGCCGTTAAAAGGCAACCAAATTCTCTAGCGAAGGATGATGCCGGTGTCATTGCAGGGCTCGCTGGTGGTCCCGGATAGCTTCTGCAATCTCTGGTGTCCACCAAGGAACTGACTTACGCCTTAGGGTACTTTAAGAGCAGGGGACAGTTGCCTCAGCAGCAGAAACATGAGCCATAATGACCTCGTCCACTGCCAAATCAATGTCACCAGGAAGCGGACCAATGGCCATAGTAGCTAAGGTGTAGGCTGCCCAATCAGCTCCATGAAGAGACCATCGTGGCAGCTGGTCAAGGGGTTGGGATTGAAGAAGAGAAATCAGGATAGGAAAGTGGTCGCTACCACAGAGGTCGTCGTGAACCCTCCAACTGAGATATGGAAGAAGACCAGGGCTACTAAGAGAGAGAGGTCAATGGTCGAGTAGTTACCATGAGTCAAGCTAAAATATGTGGTAGCACCAGTGTTAAGGAGGAAAATGTCCTGCTGTGTCAAGAGAGCCTCAACATTCCTACCCTGGCCCGAGATCTGGGCCCCACCCCATAAAGGGTGGTGGGCATTACAGTCCCCCAAAAGGAGGAATGGTGGGGGGAGCTGGGCGAACAAGGCAGCTAGGTCGGCAAGAGGGACAACCTCATCCAGGGGAAGGTAGAGGGAACAGATGGTAAGCTCTATTCCTGCCCGGATTCTAACAGCCACAGCCTCGAGAGCCATATGAAGTGGCACTGGGGCACTAGGAACAGTGGCAAGAACATAAACACAGACACCGCCAGACACCCTGTCGTATTCTACGAGGTTCTTTTAGTAACCCTGGTAGCCACAGAGGGAGGGGGTCTGTCGAACAGGAAACCACGTTTCCTGTTGGGCCAGACAAGTGGCAGGGAAGCAGCACAAAAGCTGTTTCAACTCAGCAAGGTGATGGAAAAAGCCACGGCAATTCCATTGAAGGACAATGGTATCCGACTGTGAAGACATGAGAGAACATGGGGGGGGGGGGGGGGGGGGAGGAAGCTTGCTGCCACCAATTGCAAAGTAGCCTGATCAACTTCCATAGGAGCTGAGGGTCTAGCAACATCTAGCTCCTGAGTGGATGCTAGATTCTCCACATCATCTTCAGGTGCTGTGGTGAACTCCTTTTCTGTCTCTATGTCCTTCTCTTTTGCTTTTGCTTCTTTTTGGTAGGGTCCCGTTTGTCTTTCAGTTTATCAGGTTGGGTGGGTTTTTCCGACACAGTCTCATGGACCGACAAAGACCTGGAAGCCTTACGGCCCTCAGGTGGTGGCTTTTTCAGCCACTGGCTAACATCTGGAGGGGCAGTAACCGTGGAAGGGAGGGCACCAAGCGATCCCTTCCACGCAAGGGGAGCCGGAGGAGGTGGGCACTTCTCCGGCTCAGAGGTGGGGACTGAAGTCCCCAAAGAAGGAGGGGTTTTTACTCCCGATGTTGATAACAGGGGAGCAACAGAAGAGGGTGTTCCCCAACTACCTGGGGGGCAGGAATAGACAAATAGTGGTTGAGCTTGGGCCCTCGTCACCAGGGATGGCGACATCGATGAAATGTGCACAGGCTGAAGTCGGTCGTACTTGCATTTGGCCTCTGTGTAAGTGAGCCTGTCTAAGATCTTATACTCCATGATCTTCCGTTCTTTTTGATAAACCGTGCAGTCTGACGAGCAAAGAAACTCATACTTGCACACTATTCGTATTTCGTTTCATGGTGGTCCCATGAGCAGCTAGGGGAAGGAATGTCCACCCAGACAGAGCCCCGCTTGCCTGGGTAAGCCTAATACAACCAGGGGCGGCAGGTTCCCCAGAGGTCACCTGCTGGCAACTGTTCTACCTCAACAGCCATGCATCTCCTCAGCACAAAGCACACCTTGAGATTGAGTTTTTTTTATAGAGGTTTATACCATCCTCACGACCCAGGCAGTTAAGCCAAGATCTCCGGGCTCTGTACCATACAACGTTCCACCATCACACCTTACGGTGGTCGTTGAAGCATGCTCAGAGCTTACGGTATTGAGGACTAGTGGTGCTTCCCAATCCCCAGCTCAGGGACCCCGGGGTCGCCAAGCCCGTACCCAACAACTAAATGCTGAGCCCCCTGAGGGGCATTATCTTTTGTGGATGCTTTTTGTTGCTGCTTTGTTTGGGCTCAATCATTCCTTTCTTTTCCTTATTTTAGCACAAAGTCACCATTTCTGATCAGCATAATGTAGAGGGCAGGAATGATTAGTGTTGTTCACAAATAACTGATTACAGGCAATTTCTGTGACAAATCGCAACTAAGAGTCGCAAGTAGCAACTAAAAAGCGCAGTTCACATACTTTTCCTAGTGTCATCTGTTGACCGACGTACATACTTCGTTATGAGAGCCTTGTGCCTCACGAGATCGATGTGCTGTGTGTGCATATGAAGAGCTTATTTCAATAGTGGTACAAGTCCATTTTTTTAATTTTGGGATATAGAGTCGTAAAGTTAAATGAGCGCGCATCATCTCCGGCGGTACACCGCAAGGTTACCGCCCTTCGATAGTGCCATTTTCGCGCTAATCGAAGTGCTAGGGGTTCCAGGTGCCAGCCAGCCAGCCAGCCAGCAGTTCCCGGTCCCGGCCTGCAGCAGTGGTCCCGCAGCCAGCCAGCCAGCCAGCCAGCCAGCCAGCCAGCCAGCCAGCCAGCCAGCCCTCCGGTGGCAGCAGCAGTCCAGCCAGCAGCAGTCCGGCCAGCAGCAGTCCGGCCAGCAGCAGCAGCCGCCGCCGCCGCCGCCGCCGCCGCCACGGCCCCGTCCGCGGCAGCAGCGTCCCTGCCTCTCGCCGTCGCCGTCGCCGTCGCCGTCGCCGTCGCCGTCGCCGCCGCCGTCTCCCAGTGTGTGTCCTATCCCTTTAGTGCTGTGTTTTTTCTTTCTTCTTCTTGTCATCATGTCCGCCCCCACCACCACCGTCACTACTACCACCACCGCCATCGTGTATACGTCCCCTTCCGCTGCCTCCACCACTATCACTTGGTGTGCCCAGTCCCACCCCCCTCCTTCCATCCCTCCCCTCCTCTCTATCCCTTCGCCCTCGCTCTTTGTCGCCCCCTCTCCCGCATCTTCCTCTCGTTCTGACCCTTTCCCCCCATTCCCCCAGCCTGTCACTGCAGCTCCGGCTAGGGTGGTGGCCCGTCGGGCCACTGCCCACGCCCAGCTCTCCCCGTCGCCATCGCCATTGCCATCACCGCCGCCACCGCCACCGCCACCACCGTCATCATCGTCACCATCACCATCACTGCCACATTCGCCTGCACCGTCACAGTCACTATCTCCGGCGCCGACTGCTGCGTCCGTGCCGGGACCTGTCCCTTCCCACCACCTCCCCATCGTTCCCGTCCCTCCTGTCACCACCCGCCCATCTGCCGCTATCAAACGCCCTAGTGGCGCCTCCACTTCCTCTGCTCCTAAAAAGGCTCCACCCCGCCCGCCATCCCCACCCCAAAATGCCATGGACGTCTCCCCACCAGGCCCCGCTCCCTCCTCCTCCTCCTCCTTCTCCTCCTCCTCCTCCCCACCCGGTCTCTACAAATATCTCCTGTCCCGTCCCGATCCTTCCTTCCTCGAGGCCCGGAATCTCTCCCTCCTCCTCCGCCAACATTTCCCTGGCGTCCCCATCTCTCTCCTTACTCCCAGACGGGATTCTGTTCTTATCTCCTCCCCCAGCCCAACCCTCCATACTGCAATCCTCTCCCGCCTCCCCATCACCCGTTTTGGTCCTCACGCCTCCCTCACCCCTGCTCCCTCCCCATCTCCTACCCGCCAACCCCAACCCCCACGTCGCCCGCCGACCCTCACCGCCGTGATCACTCAGCTTAGCCCGTCGATCACGGAGGAGGAGGTGCTGGCGGAGCTGAAGGCCCATCCCACCCTGGAGGTGCGGGCGGTCCGCCGCATTTTCAACGCGACCGGCCCCACCCGCCTTATGCGGGTTTTCTCTGAGGACGCCCCCTCCATTGACCGTCTCCTGAAGGAGGGTGCCCTCCTCTTCAATCAGCGGTACAAGGTCGACCCCTCCCGTTCCCCCCCTCAATCCCTGCGCTGCCAGAGATGTCTGCGCTACAATGCACATCCAACAGCAGAGTGCCGCGAGGCCCCCACCTGCCCGCATTGTCGGCAAGCGCACTTCCTCCGGCAGTGCCCCAACCTCCAATCCCCTCCCTCCTGTAATACCTGCAGCCTCCCCCACCCCACCTACTCCCAAAAGTGCAAAGCCCGACCCCCTCCCACCACTCCTGAACTCACCGTACCTGTCCGTCCCCTGGACGCCCCCACCCCTCCTGGCAATTCCCTTCGTCCCCCCCCCCCACTGCTGAGGACATCATCAGGTTCCTCACCATTGTCCTTCAAAACGTCCATCCCTTTCAGCGCCCCCACACTTTACAACAGATCTCCCTCGCCGCCCGTTCTATATTCCACCTTAAAATGTACGCCACCTTTTCCAATAACCAGGCCCATTTCACCTTCTCCCGCCTTGACACCCTCGTATAAGTCCTTATCATGGCGCGACAGCATCGTATCCTTTTCAACAATATCCGCTCCCTTCCTGCCAACAAGAACCTCTTCCTGCACACCCTTGCTACCCACCGTGTGGATGCCTTCCTCCTCAATGAAACCTTCCTCCAACCCCACCACTCCATCCACACCTCCCCCTATCTCCTCCACCGCTCCGATAATCCCCTCCCAGTTGCGCGTGGCGGAGTTGCCATTGGCCACCACCGCCAGATCCCCGTTCGGCTCCAGCCTCTCCTTCCCGACCCCACCGAACACCTGATCCTTAGTCTCTTCTTCCCCGGCCTTACCATTACCTGTGCCACCATCTATGTCCGCCCCAACGCCCCTCTTCCTTTCGACTTCCTCTCCCACATCGACCGTACCTTCTCCTCCTATGTGATCGCCGCCGACCTCAACATCCATAGTCGCTCCGCTGCCCAGTTACGGCGGTGGCATCGGTTCCTCTCCTCCCTTCAAGGCGACCTCATCCCCATCCCCCAGCACACTCGTCCCGAATCCAACTCCACTCCCGATGTTATCCTCTCCTCCCCCAACCTCCTTGGTCGCATTACGGTGGATGTCCTGGAGCCTATTGGTAGCGACCATCTCCCTGTCCTCCTCACCGTTTCAGACGGCCGTCGCCCCCGCCCCGACCCTCGTCATGACCCTCCCCCTAAGTACATCCATGACTATTCCCGTGCCAACTGGAATGCCTACCGGGATACCCTCTCCACTCAGGTCGATAGCCACCCTCTCGCCTACCGCCGTCCCGATGATGTCACCCATGCCGCCTCCTTTCTCCAGCAGACCTTGTCTGAGGCCGTGGAGGCCCACGTCCCTACTGTTGCCATCCACCCCCACCGTCCTACCTTACCACCACAGGCCGTCCTCCTCCTCCGTGAATCCCGTCGTCTCTACCGTGCCTTCCTCCGCACGCGTGACCCGGACACCCTACGACGCCACCGGCAACTACAGCGACACATTCGAAATTTGCTCGCGGCCAAGAAACGCCGGGACTGGCGACAGACATGCACCCGTTTAACTGCTACCCTCCCTATAAACTCGTCCAAGTTCTGGACCGCTTTCCGTCGCCTTACCGGAACTAAACCCTCCCCCTACTATCCTCTTCTCCACGATGATCACCCCTTCCCTGACGCCCTTAGTAAGGCCAATCACTTTGCCTCCTACCTGTCCGATGTGTTTTCCATCCCTGATGATCCCCAGTTCGATTACTCCCTCTTCCCAGATATCCGCGATCGAACTGACACCTCTGTCCCTCCCCTCGCTCCTGGTTTCCAGTACTTGGACAACATTCCTCACACGGACCTTAATGCCCCCATCACCACACAGGATCTCATCAATACACTCCGCACCAAACGCAACACCGCTCCTGGTCACGATCGTGTCACCTACCGTCACCTTCGTGAAGCTCCTGTCTCTTTTCTCTCCACCCTGGCCAGGCTCTACAATGTAGTCCTGTCCACCGGTTACTACCCCGACCTGTGGAAAACCTCCCGTATCCTCATGTTCCTCAAACCTGGCAAACCGCCGTCCGCCGTCTCCTCCTACCGTCCCATCAGCCTTACCTCGGTCTTCAGCAAGGTCCTGGAATCTATCCTCACCCGCCGCATCCACCAGCATCTCCGCCAGCACCGCCTCCTCCCCGTTACCCAGTGTGGCTTTCGGCCGTCCTTCTCTTCCGACGATCTTCTCCTTCACCTCACTCATCTCCTTTCCGAACAGCTCAATTCCCGTCGCTCCGCAATCTTCCTCTCTCTTGACCTCGAACGCGCATATGACCGCGTATGGCATTCCGGTCTCCTCTTCAAGCTCCAAACCTTCGCCCTTCCCATTAACTACGTTCGTCTGATCGGTTCCTTTCTCTCCCGCCGTCCTTCCTATGTCACCATCCATAACACCGATTCCTACACCTTTTTCCCCTCCGCCGGTGTGCCCCAAGGCTCCGTCCTCTCCCCCCTTCTGTACTTGTTGTACACGGCGGACATGCCGCCGCCGTCACCCCCCGTCCACCTTCTCCAGTTTGCCGATGACACCGCCTTCCTCGCCCTTGCCCCCACCCTGCGACGCTCCCAACACCTTCTCCAATCCCATCTTGACCGGTTCACCGCTTGGTGCAACCAGTGGTTGCTCAAGGTCAATCCTTCCAAAACCCAGGCGATCATTGTAGGCAAAACCACTCCCTCCTTCCGCCTCCTTGATTTCTATCTCACCGTTTATGGCCGTCCCATCGCTCTCACCCCCACCCTTAAGTACCTTGGCGTCACCCTCGACCGTCGCCTCTCCTGGACTCCCCATCTCCAGACAATCCAAGCCAAGGCACGTTCCCGACTCCGTCTCCTCAAGCTCCTTTCCGGCTGAACGTGGGGTCTGGACCCCTCCACCATCCTCCACACCTATAAGTCCCTCATCCGCCCTATCCTCTGTTACGCCCATCCCGCCTGGATCTCCGCCCCCCCTTCCTTTTATAAATCCCTCCAAATCCTTGAACGCCATGCTCTCCGCCTTGCCTATCGCATCCGTCTCCCTTCCCCCACGCGGATCCTGTATGACCTTATCCCCTTCCCCCACCTCCTCCTCTTCCTCGAAAGGATACGAATCCTATACACCTCCCGTAAACTCGATCCTCCTCACCCGCTCGTCTCCCCGATCCTCTCCCACCCCCGCCCGCTGCCGCGCCTGTACTCCCACGTCCCACCTGGTCTCCATCTCTCCACCCTCCTTACCCTCTCCCAAGGTGGTTTCCGCCAGCTCCCTCTCCCTGATGATGTCCTCGTCCCCTCCATCTACCCCTCCTATCAACTTTGACCCTGCCCCCCCTCCCTCCTGGTGTCCTTTCCCTTCGGCACCCTCCCTCCTTTCTCTTCCCTTCCCTTCTCTTTCCTTTTCGCCCATCCCCTCCCTCCCCCCTCTTCTTCCGGCTTCCCCTCCCCCTTCCTCTCTCCCCCCTCTTTCCCCTGCCCGTGGCGTCCCTGCTCTCCCCTCTCGCTTTCCCACTCCCCCTCCTCCTCCTCCTCCTCCTCTCTTGGCAGGTCCCCGGACTCGCACACGCCTCGTGAACTTTTGCGCGCCGGAGATCATCGCCCTCGTTTTAGTGTCTGTGCCGTCGTGTCTGTGCCTCAGTGTTTTTCGCCGTCCACGCTCCTTCGTTCACGTGTGTCATCTACCTCGTCAGTGTTTGTGCCCAGTGCCGACGGTTTTTCTTGTTTGTTTCATCAAGTGTGAACGGCTTCATGTTTTTTAACTATTGTATCTCCTGTTTTTTAAACCGCCATTCTGTTACTTGTCTGTCTCCCTTTCTTTTTTTTTTTTTTGTACTGCTTATGGCTGAAGAGCGGAGTACACTGTTCCGCTGCCAGCCCACCTTGTATGGGGTGTCCAAATTACAATAAAGAAAAAAAAAAAAAAAAAATGAGCGCTGAAAAATCTGCAGTTGAGATACCAGAAATATTCAAGCAGATGGCTTCTTGCTAGAGATGAACCTTTATTTATGTTTGTTTGGATCACTAATTTCAGAAGCATTATAGACAGAAAAGTGTAGGTAATGGACTTGTACCACTATTGAATTAAGCCCTTCATATTATTTGACGACATGCACATTCAGCATCAGTTATGGTTGGTCAAATACTGTTGTGACTCTGAATGTATTATATTAATAAGAAGCAACATTGCCTTTTTCTCCTGCAAATATCAAGTAACGTAACAAATATGTTTGATTCTGCTTCCAATATGACAGTTTTGGTAAATACTCCACATGCCTACAGGACTTCGCAATGTTAACACAGCAGAACTCAGACATCTGTATAAGTGTAGAGAAATGAAAACAGTCATATGAATGCCTCACTTTTGTTCCGACACAGTTCAAGACTCGGGAGAAAAGTTTTACACCTGGTGTTCTACATGGCAAATTCACACACAAGAACTTTTTGCCGACACTACTACGACCTACATAAGTAAGCTTTTCCTGTGTCACTTTCAAGTAATGCACTTAAGCTATTCCTGATTTAACTGGAAGATCTGTACTTCCCACTTTCATAACAACAGCCTCAAAATGCATATTGTAGACTTCGGGATATGTTACAGGTCAGTGTCACACCAAGATTGTGGAGAAAGGGGGGGGGGCGGCACGTCTGTATCCAACAACTGTTTACCAATAAATAAGTGGCGGAAAATTACGGGTATAGGACGGCTTAACATGTGGAAAATGAGATTTTTATTATTCACTCAATGTATTTAACATTTATTATTCCTTTAAAATCGCACAACAACTTCAATAAAACACTTTAATCAGTCGCACACTTATTTCATAATTATTTCACTTTTAAACTGCAAATCCTCTAAGAGCTGTCTTGAATCTTCACGAGTCTCTCTCAACAGCCTTGATGTGGATAGATATGTACAGCAACCAGTAATCAGTCAGAACTGCGTCTGCAAAAACACAAGGATTATTAAACAATTTTTGCTGTCACTAATTACTAGCAATATAATTGATAGAGTAGATTGCTAATATTTGCTATATCACATTTGCTAATTAATATTTGCTATATCACATTCGCAAGAACGATCTCACTGAAGTAATTAAGTCCATCAAAACGCTTGGAAACTAACCTCTCGTCTGACGAAAACGGTCTAAAGACTGGCAATTTCTTCAGATCTGTTGACAATGATATTTTGAATTATCTCTTTACTGAGTGACTGAAATGTAGTTCAGGTACCTATGAACATAACAATAAGTTAGAATTCATTTTCTAAACACGAACTATTACGGTACTGTGCGGCTACTTACATATTAATTACACTATTAATATTTTCACAGTTGTTTCTTTAATACAAAATTAAAGCCAACGGAAGAATAAACGTAAAACATACTTACCAATGATAGGTTTGTTGAGATGCAATTTTCTGTGTGGACAGATGTAACTTTTTCATACGGTGGTACGTCGCAGAAATCGCAGGAGTCACAGAAATCGCAGAAGTAGCGGAAGTCACAGAAATCGCAGAAGTAGCAGAAATCGCAGAAGTCCCAGAAATCGTGGAAGTAGCAGAAATAGCAGTGGCGGAGGGATCCGCGACTTAGGTTCCTTAACTGCGACAAATCACAGTTAAGAATAACAGATACTGAAAAGTAGCATTCACAGAAATCACTGATTTCGGAAAATCGCAGTTTAGCCCATCACTACTCACGCTTGTCGTGAGCGACGTCTCTCTGCTTGCAGTTTGTAGCGTAGAGCTCGCCGTCGTCAGGCAACGCCACCTGGAATCAAAGCCTCACAGCCGGCGTCATGTTGTCACAGTAGGGGTCAAGCAAATATCGGAACTTTGGCACGCCCAGCAAAACGGTCTGTCCAATTAAGTGAATGTATCATTACTTAACGCGTCTTGCATAAATGTAAATTGTCATTTCAAATAACGTAAAGTAAACATGTTCATAATTTCCTTCACTGTTGTGTATTATGACTGCAAATCTCATATTCGCAACATTTCGACTTTTTTCAGATGCATATTTGTAATTTTAGCATGGCCCCATAGAGTGACGATACATAAATCGCAATTTGCATCTTAATACCTTTTTAATGGAAAACAAGCGCACTCTAACTGTAAAATTTAGCAGGTGAATACCATGTTCATTTTCTGTTGCTGGAAAATTACCGATCTACCTGAAATCTAGCCACCAAAATTTTGTTTTGTACGAATACACACAAATTACTGCAAACATTATGGAATCTATTCATTCATGCAATGTCATCAATGAGTAAGGAAACTATTTAACATAATTGAGAAATTCTGTTACAGACAGATGGAAAAAAAAACACAACACAAAAAGCGAGGGGTGGGAGGAAACGGAATCTAATTAAATAAAAATATAAAAGTGACTTTTTATTTCACCTTATAATATGATTTCTAAAACACCCTTGTACACATCAATAAAAAATTAAAGTACACTTTAACTACATTTTTCATTCTTTTAAAAACATTTATGTTCTTCTTCGTAGTTGCATCATATCTTCCCTTAGTATGATTATTTAATACGATATTTACACAACAGAGCAGTATGGAACACCGGATAGATTCAAGACTATATCTAGTTTTACATTGGAAACCACTAAACATATCACTGGGAATATTATTACAGGATGCTATGTTCAAAAGCACACGCCTTTGATTTGCCAATTGGAGAAACAAAGTTTCATTTTCTTTTACAATTTTTTGAAAGGAAAGTAAATGTAAGTTACACATGCCACTATATCTTGTTTGGGGTATACCAAGCCTCTTCAATCCTATGCCACTATCAAATGATCATCGTGCTTTACTTCACCCGAAATGAGAAATACTCACAGTCCAATACTCACAGTGAGTTTTTTCAGGACTTGGTGTGAGCAATATCCTTGTATGTGGGGCAATAATGGCTAAGTGTCCTGTACTGTGCCTTAAACATCATTCTCATCTACTGCTACATTTAATAAATCTTTTAACTCCTGGATTTCAAAAGTTGTTTCAAAAGTATCTGACATCTTAATAAGCACATCTCGAACTACTTTACATTGTGCTCTAAGCCCTAAGGTTTTGCTCAGTTTCAAAAACTTGTCTAAGAGAAATGTGGTAATTTCCCCAATGTAAATGGCAGTATTTACCCAACCTTTGTTCCAAACTGTCAGTCTGTACTCTTCCAAGGACCAAACAGGACCTGTTTTTGTCAGAGGGCTAATTGCTACTGAAATCAGTTAAAGAAGCTATTGTATGTTTTGGAGCAAAGTGTGTCTCTTCAGAAAGTATCCTGCATCATTCAACCCATGCCATAAACCTAATCAAGACACAAAGCCCTTTAAAAAATCAAATATCTCATGGGAATTAGAAGTTACAGGTTCCTGCAAAACATTTATTAGCCTCTGGCCCTTAAGTAATGTTTTCACATTCACAGTTCACCACCGAAGATTTATTATTTTTATAAATGTCGCAGTGGTTTCCCAATTTTGAATTCCTTTCTTCGAGTCTAGTCTCTGCAAAGCTACAACTGTCTTATTATTTAAGATACGAAGCACCAATTTAACATCTTGCCTTTCAATTAAATTTGGAAAAAGAGTTTTTAAAGCTAGAAAGTTTCCATATTGGAATAGATCATGTTTTTACAGATACACTTTAGGAGATGAACTGTATCCACAAAAGAGTACAGTGGGCGATCTGCAGAAGTCTGTGCACGGTGACAGTACTTTATCTTTACTTCTGGTGGAGTAATAAAGTTTGATATTGCTTTTCTATAAGTTGAATTATTGTCTGCCACTAACCTAACCACCTCAAATCAAGCTGCTTCTGATTTAAGAATTACTTCTTTTATGTATCAGGAAAGTTCACCTTTGTAATCAAGCTAGGATTTCAAATGTATTGCATCAGTTGACACAAGAAGTGCTTTACCCTGTCAGGCTAAAGTTCCAGCTTTCTGTGAGATATGACTTCTAACTGATCACTATGTTTTTCAATGATGAACTAGTTAAAAGCCTACTACAAAGCCTGGACAGTGTATTTGTATTTGGCATAGGAATAATGGCAGTGCTTCTGACAAACGTACATGCACGTCAGCTAATAGTATTTAGTAATGATCACAGCACCAGTCAGTATAATATCTAAACTGAGATGAACTTCTACATTTCAGGAATGAAACCTGGAACTTTAAAAAAAATTTTTAGTTTCCCTTTCTGGCAACTTCTCCACTAAATTCTGCAAATTATCTTCAGTGAACAACAGAACACTATCAACAGGAATCTCATCTTTATTACACAATAAATAAATTTCGTTAAGAGCTTGAGACACCTCTTGTGTGTTGCAGACTTTTGGGAAGTTTCATCTTTCGAACACATTTCAATTCCACACCATTAATAAAAACTCTGAGAAATAAATCACTGTTTATAACAGAGTAGCAATCGACTCTAGGGTAAGGATTGTGGGTAATTAACAATAAGCACACACTGTCTAATTTGTGATCCGTGATCCAGTCACTATGCTTATCGCAGTCACTTATTTTACTTTTTAGTTGCTCTAAACTACAGAAAGAAGCCGCTCCTATCAACTTATCCTGCGTTTATACACTTTCTCGAATGGCGATGCGAAGGGCACTGTTTTCTAGTCGCTCCCTGCGACTTTCGGGGTCCCCTCAGGCTGATGTCGGCGTATTGGACCAATGTGAAGGGCATCCCAGTAACTTTGAAGGTACAGCATATGGAAGAGAAAAGCTTAACATAAAATGAGATGCACCTATACAACCAGCTTCCCCCTTATGACATTGTGATTTACAAATGTAGGCCTCTGCCTAACATTTCGTTGTTTAACTTACCTTTTCTCAAACATCGACGATCCAATGGTGCTGTTAACAGCTTGCCAGTTCTTGGGTGGTACATACTAATACTGCTTAATATACCTTCTTAGTTGAAATGCAGCTCACATACCTTAAGTGAAGCGTACAGTAGTTTGATAAAGATGTTATGAAAATGACGGTTAAGATGGGCGGGACTGTGTATTGCTTTCGTTCGTAATACATTTTGCAATAAAAGTTATGTGTTACGATTTAGTAGTTAAGAAAAACAACGATACTTACAACTGAATGTTTGCTGGGCATCCAATCTTGTCTGTGAACAGCCCAGATCCATTTCAATCTTAGAGACTCATAGATGGAAAATAAAATACAGAAACTTTAGGCCCATTGCCGTAATTGCCTCTGCAATTTGGCAAGCAACACCTCCGTGGCATTCTGATAAACGCCGTGATTTATTTAGCACAATCTAAAATGCAAACAGTCACTCGATCAGAAGCACAACACACCATATGGTACTTGCAGAAGACTCGAAGAGTTCGGTTTTTTATGACCCCTGCGTGTGACGTCACATCTGCCTGAGGCGTGCGCTGTGAGGCTTCGTTTGAAGGTGGCGCTGCGTCAGGTCCCAGACTCTCAGAGCTCTGACGGCGCCGTAATTCGCACAGCGCGGAACCGCGGCGCACCCTGAACACTGCCGGAACTCCACGCAGCACCGCGACTGGCGACACAGCGATGCAGGCTGCGTGGCTTAGCGGTCGGCGACTCCGTCGCCCGGGTTTCCGACTCTCCATCACCTCCTGGAATGCAAATGAACACATTAGAGTGAGTGGCTAGGACAGAGTGTGTTTGACAGTTGGTTTCGGACTCACTTCCTCCTGTTTGCCTCAGAGATAATCCCTCTTCTCACATCTTAATGAAAACTACTGGGCTGTGTGAGGAAAACAACATAAATTTCATTTGCATTGCACCGAACGGTACTAGTCTTATGCAGTCTTTAGATGTGGCTTATTTTTCTTCTCTGAAGAATGACTGGAGAGACATTCTTTGTCAATAGAGGTAGACTGCAAATGGAAAAAAGAAACAATGTTTTCCGAACGGTGTATTTAGTGGCCCACTGTGGAAGATTTTTTAGATGAACAGATAGCTTCTACAAATTTAGTGAAAGGATTGAGAAATGTCAAATGCGCTGGAAGTGCGGTAATGCCAGAAATAAGTCTTGTGTTATGAGAAGTGTCTAAACTGAATTCCAGAAATATTTGGAGAAGGCGAGAAAGACAGTCAGAATTCAGGGTGAGGATGGTAGAACGTATTTGTTCCCCATAGAGCCAGGGATGATATTGACGTTCTTTCATGTTAGGGTATGCATTAAAAGAACAATCATCTTTCATAGCCATCTGGTTTTATGTAATTCAAAATACGTTTTAATTAGCTTGAACTTTGACAGAAGAGCTGTTTATTTGTCGTCGGCCTGCCTCTTATTGGCCAACCAAAGTATTAGCAAAGAAGTAGACATTCTTGCATACAGGTGTTAGTACTACTACTACACGTTTTTTTTTTTTTTTGTGGTGGTGCTGAAGTTTGATCAACTTGGTTGATTTTTACTTCTGTAGGGAATGGAAGGGGTAAAAATTTTCTCTTTATTTATTTATTCTTCTTTCAGCTTTAGTCTGGGCACACAGAAGGGTCCTTTAACTCGCTGCTTTTGATGTGTGTTTGAAAACGTGTGTAGAAGTGCTAAAGGACGATATGTCCTTAAATTATGGAGAATTACGTAGGGATATCATTTACGGAGGCTCAAATACTATCACCTTCGATACTTTATATTTGTGGTTGCGTAAGGGTTACTACTACACGTACTGCTGTGAGCAAAGGACCGGCTACCGCTCTGCCATCTCTTGGCGACGCCCCGCAACAGCTGTGCGGCCCGCCGTCCCCGACCAGTAGCAACAGACAGCTGGCAACCGCATTTATTTCCAATTTTGACGTCTTGTCGGATAGTATTTGAAGTAACGCTAATCTCAACGACTGTATATACTTTGTTCTGTAATGTCGTTGATGTAAATTAA
The DNA here is from genome assembly GCF_021461385.2 of Schistocerca piceifrons. Taxonomy (NCBI): domain Eukaryota; kingdom Metazoa; phylum Arthropoda; class Insecta; order Orthoptera; family Acrididae; genus Schistocerca; species Schistocerca piceifrons. Next base: position 123,517,287 of record NC_060148.1, on the reverse strand, counting down.
TGAAGATTTACAATACTTCTTCGAAGAATGTTTAACACTCGTTCTCACGGTTTGTGGCAAATGCTATATAGTGTTTAGTAAATTCGTTATGCGTCACATCTCCGGCGGTACACCGCAAGGTTACCGCCCTTCGATTGTGCCTTTTTCGCGCTAATCGAAGTGTTAGGGGTTCCAGGTGCCAGCCAGCCAGCCAGCCAGCCAGCCAGCCAGCCAGCCAGCCAGCAGTTCCCGGTCCCGGCCTGCAGCAGTGGTGGCCTGCAGCAGTGGTCCCGCAGCCAGCCAGCCAGCCAGCCAGCCAGCCAGCCAGCCAGCCAGCCAGCCAGCCAGCCAGCCAGCCAGCCAGCCAGCCAGCCAGCCAGCCAGCCAGCCAGCCAGCCAGCCCGCCCGCCCTCCGGTGGCAGCAGCAGTCCAGCCAGCAGCAGTCCAGCCAGCAGCAGCAGCAGCAGCAGCAGCAGCAGCAGCCGCCGCAGCCGCCCCGGCCCCGTCCGCGGCAGCAGCGTCCCTGCCTCTCGCCGTCGCCGTCGCCGTCGCCGTCGCCGTCGCCGTCGCCGTCGCCGTCGCCGTCGCCGTCGCCGTCGCCGTCGCCGTCCGTCGTCCCCCAGTGTGTGTCCTGTCCTTTTAGTGCTGTGTTTTTCTTTCTTCTTCTTGTCGTCATGTCCGCCCCCACCACCACCGTCACTACTACCACCACCGCCATCGTGTATACGTCCCCTTCCGCCGCCTCCACCACTATCACTTGGTGTGCCCAATCCCACCCCCCTCCTTCCATCCCTCCCCTCCTCTCTATCCCTTCGCCCTCGCTCTTTGTCTCCCCGTCTCCCGCCTCTTCCTCTCGTTCTGATCCCTTCCCCCCACTCCCCCAGCCTGTCACTGCAGCTCCGGCTAGGGTGGTGGCCCGTCGGGCCACTGCCCACGCCCAGCTCTCCCCATCGCCATCGCCATCGCCATCACCGCCACCACCGTCATCATCGTCACCATCACCATCACTGCCACATTCGCCTGCACCGTCACAGTCACTATCTCCGGCGCCGCCTGCTGCGTCCGTGCCGGGACCTGTCCCTTCCCACCACCTCCCCATCGTTCCAGTCCCTCCTGTCACCACCCGCCCATCTGCCGCTGTCAAACGCCCTAGTGGCGCCTCCACTTCCTCTGCTCCTAAAAAGGCTCCACCCCGCCCGCCATCCCCACCCCAAAATGCCATGGACGTCTCCCCCCCAGGCCCCGCTCCCTCCTCCTCCTCCTCCTCCTCCTCCCCACCCGGTCTCTACAAATATCTCCTGTCCCGTCCCGATCCTTCATTCCTCGAGGCCCGGAATCTCTCCCTCCTCCTCCGCCAACATTTCCCTGGCGCCCCCATCTCTCTCCTTACTCCCAGACGGGATTCCGTTCTCATCTCCTCCCCCAGCCCAACCCTCCATACTGACATCCTCTCCCGCCTCCCCATCACCCGTTTTGGCCCTAACGCCTCCCTCACCCCTGCTCCCTCCCCATCTCCTACCCGCCAACCCCAACCCCCGCGTCGCCCGCCGACCCTCACCGCCGTGATCACTCGGCTTAGTCCGTCGATCACGGAGGAGGAGGTGTTGGCGGAGCTGAAGGCCCATCCCACCCTGGAGGTGCGGGCAGTCCGCCGCATTTTTAACGCGACCGGCCCCACCCGCCTTATGCGGGTGTTCTCTGAGGACGCCCCCTCCATTGACCGTCTCCTGAAGGAGGGTGCCCTCCTCTTCAATCAGCGGTACAAAGTCGACCCCTCCCGTTCCCCCCCTCAATCCCTGCGCTGCCAGAGATGTCTGCGCTACAATGCACACACAACAGCCGAGTGCCGCGAGGCCCCCACATGCCCGCATTGTCGCCAAGCGCACTTCCTCCGGCAGTGCCCCAACCTCCAATCCCCTCCCTCCTGTAATACCTGCAGCCTCCCCCACCCTACCTACTCCCAAAAGTGTAAAGCCCGGCCCCCTCCCACCACCCCTGAACTCACCGTCCCTGTCCGTCCCCTGGACGCCCCCACCCCTCCTGGCAATTCCCTTCGTCCCCCTCCCACTGCTGAGGACATCATCAGGTTCCTCACCATTGTCCTCCAAAACGTCCATCCCTTTCAGCGCCCCCACACCCTCCAACAGATCTCCCTCGCCGCCCGTTCCATATTCCACCTTAAAATGTACGCCACCTTTTCCAATAACCAGGCCCATTTCACCTTCTCCCGCCTTGACACCCTCGTATAAGTCCTTATCATGGCGCGACAGCATCGTATCCTTTTCAACAATATCCGCTCCCTTCCCGCCAACAAGAACCTCTTCCTGCACACCCTTGCTACCCACCGTGTGGATGCCTTCCTCCTCAACGAAACCTTCCTCCAACCCCACCACTCCATCCACACCTCCCCCTATCTCCTCCACCGCTCCGATAATCCCCTCCCAGTTGCGCGTGGCGGAGTTGCCATTGGCCACCACCGCCAGATCCCCGTTCGGCTCCAGCCTCTCCTTCCCGACCCCACCGAACACCTGATCCTTAGTCTCTTCTTCCCCGGCCTTACCATTACCTGTGCCACCATCTATGTCCGCCCCAACGCCCCTCTTCCTTTCGACTTCCTCTCCCACATCGACCGTACCTTCTCCTCCTATGTGATCGCCGCTGACCTCAACATCCATAGTCGCTCCGCTGCCCAGTTACGGCGGTGGCATCGGTTCCTCTCCTCCCTTCAAGGCGACCTCATCCCCATCCCCCAGCACACTCGTCCCGAATCCAACTCCACTCCCGATGTTATCCTCTCCTCCCCCAACCTCCTTGGTCGCATTACGGTGGATGTCCTGGAGCCTATTGGTAGCGACCATCTCCCTGTCCTCCTCACCGTTTCAGACGGCCGTCGCCCCCGCCCCGACCCTCGTCATGACCCTCCCCCTAAGTACATCCATGACTATTCCCGTGCCGACTGGAATGCCTACCGGGATACCCTCTCCACTCAGGTCGATAGCCACCCTCTCGCCTACCGCCGTCCCGATGATGTCACCCATGCCGCCTCCTTTCTCCAGCAGACCTTGTCTGAGGCCGTGGAGGCCCACGTCCCTACTGTTGCCATCCACCCCCACCGTCCTACCTTACCACCACAGGCCGTCCTCCTCCTCCGTGAATCCCGTCGTCTCTACCGTGCCTTCCTCCGCACGCGTGACCCGGACACCCTACGACGCCACCGGCAACTACAGCGACACATTCGAAATTTGCTCGCGGCCAAGAAACGCCGGGACTGGCGACAGACATGCACCCGTTTAACTGCTACCCTCCCTATCAACTCGTCCAAGTTCTGGACCGCTTTCCGTCGCCTTACCGGAACTAAACCCTCCCCCTACTATCCTCTTCTCCACGATGATCACCCCTTCCCTGACGCCCTTAGTAAGGCCAATCACTTTGCCTCCTACCTGTCCGATGTGTTTTCCATCCCTGATGATCCCCAGCTCGATTACTCCCTCTTCCCAGATATCCGCGATCGAACTGACACCTCTGTCCCTCCCCTCGCTCCTGGTTTCCAGTACTTGGACCACATTCCACACACGGACCTTAATGCCCCCATCACCACACAAGATCTCATCAATACACTCCGCACCAAACGCAACACCGCTCCTGGTCACGATCGTGTCACCTACCGTCACCTTCGTGAAGCTCCTGTCTCTTTTCTCTCCACCCTGGCCAGGCTCTACAATGTAGTCCTGTCCACCGGTTACTACCCCGACCTGTGGAAAACCTCCCGTATCCTCATGTTCCTCAAACCTGGCAAACCGCCGTCCGCCGTCTCCTCCTACCGTCCCATCAGCCTTACCTCGGTCTTCAGCAAGGTCCTGGAATCTATCCTCACCCGCCGCATCCACCAGCATCTCCGCCAGCACCGCCTCCTCCCCGTTACCCAGTGTGGCTTTCGGCCGTCCTTCTCTTCTGACGATCTTCTCCTTCACCTCACTCATCTCCTTTCCGAACAGCTCAATTCCCGTCGCTCCGCAATCTTCCTCTCTCTTGACCTCGAACGCGCATATGACCGCGTATGGCATTCCGGTCTCCTCTTCAAGCTCCAAACCTTCGCCCTTCCCATTAACTACGTTCGTCTGATCGGTTCCTTTCTCTCCCGCCGTCCTTCCTATGTCACCATCCATAACACCGATTCCTACACCTTTTTCCCCTCCGCCGGTGTGCCCCAAGGCTCCGTCCTCTCCCCCCTTCTGTACTTGTTGTACACGGCGGACATGCCGCCGCCGTCACCCCCCGTCCACCTTCTCCAGTTTGCCGATGACACCGCCTTCCTTGCCCTTGCCCCCACCCTGCGACGCTCCCAACACCTTCTCCAATCCCATCTTGACCGGTTCACCGCTTGGTGCAACCAGTGGTTGCTCAAGGTCAATCCTTCCAAAACCCAGGCGATCATTGTAGGCAAAACCACTCCCTCCTTCCGCCTCCTTGATTTCTATCTCACCGTTTATGGCCGTCCCATCGCTCTCACCCCCACCCTTAAGTACCTTGGCGTCACCCTCGACCGTCGCCTCTCCTGGACTCCCCATCTCCAGACAATCCAAGCCAAGGCACGTTCCCGACTCCGTCTCCTCAAGCTCCTTTCCGGCCGAACGTGGGGTCTGGACCCCTCCACCATCCTCCACACCTATAAGTCCCTCATCCGCCCTATCCTCTGTTACGCCCATCCCGCCTGGATCTCCGCCCCCCCTTCCTTTTATAAATCCCTCCAAATCCTTGAACGCCATGCTCTCCGCCTTGCCTATCGCATCCGTCTCCCTTCCCCCACGCGGATCCTGTATGACCTTATCCCCTTCCCCCACCTCCTCCTCTTCCTCGAAAGGATACGAATCCTATACACCTCCCGTAAACTCGATCCTCCTCACTCGCTAGTCTCCCCGATCCTCTCCCACCCCCGCCCGCTGCCACGCCTGTACTCCCACGTCCCACCCGGTCTCCATCTCTCCACCCTCCTTACCCTCTCCCAAGGTGGCTTCCGCCAGCTCCCCCTCCCTGATGATGCCCTCCTCCCCTCCATCTACCCCTCCTACCAACTTTGATCCTCCCACCCTCCTCCTGTGCTTGCTCCTCGGGGCACCCTCCCTCCCTTCTCTCCCTTTTCCCTCCCTCCTCCTTTTCTCGTCCCTCGTCCCCCGGGCCCCCCCCTCCCCTGTCCCTATCCTCCTGTCCCCGTCTCCTAAGCCATGGCATCCTTTTTTCCTCCCCTCTCCCCCTCCTCATCCCTGTTGCCCTCTTGGCAGGTCCCCGGACTCGCACACGCTCAGTGGACATTCGCGCGCCGGAGATCACCGCCATCAGTGTATCGTGTGTGCCGTCATGTTTAGTGTTCAGTGTTTACCGTCACACTCCATCGTTCACCAGTGCCATCGTCTCCTTCAGTGTTTGTGCGTCGTCTCAACAGTTTGCAGTGTGGCTTATCGTCGAGTGTGAACGGCTCCGTGTTTGTTTCTCTGTGTCTCCTGTTTTATTGCCCACCATTTTGTAACTTTTATGTTTTTCTCCTGTTTTTGCTGATTGTACCTTCTATGGCTGAAGAGCAGCGTAGTATGCTGCTGACAGCCTGCCTGCTGTCCAGGCTTTAAAATAACAATAAAGTAAAAAAAAAAAAACGTTATGCGTGTGACCACTTTATTTGAAAATGTTATGTAATTTTTGACAACCACGGATCACGTTTGAGTCTGTGCGCTCCAATGGAAGTGATTGATAATCCTCGTAACTCAGGCCATTTCTGGGTCTGAGCGCTTCAATGTAAGTGACCCATGATCCTCGTAATCTAGTGGTAGACATTTTCCTAAAAACCGCGGTTTATACCTCGCGGTTTTCAGCTAATGTGATTCAGAGTAGCTGCTAGGTTCCGAACACGTGGGCTTGCAGAAGACAACAGGGCACTCAACCCACACCGTCTGATATCCAGGCCTCACGGCGTGACAGGTCGGTGCTGCAAACCAGCGTTAGCGCAAGAGCGCTTTCTTCATTCCCGAAAGTGTAACGGTGTGTCATTTACGAAGAAATGTTGCTGCTCTTTATAATTTACAAGGAAACTGTGTCGTTGCCGTATGCCAAGGTGCAAAATGCATCTTAAGCTAGTGACAATACAGTGTGACTTCCATCTGTTCTGCTGGAGGTCGTATGCAAACTTTTACTATGTGCGAAGAAAAACGTGGCGACAGAAACAGACACCATTGCCTGTAAATTACACTAACAGAGTTACTGTGACAGTGATATCTACACTAAAATTTAGTAGATAAGATGTCATAATTATTCTGGTGATCGTAAGTTGATTTACTTCGACAAAAATTTGATTCACTGAGACATAAATGACTCATTCACACAGAGAAAGTAAAATTATGTTCTACTATCATTTAAAAAAAAAAGCTTCAAATATTTACCGAAAATTGCGAAAAAATGGATATAATAGACATACAAATAATAATAAATAAAATATAATAACATAAAATAAATAATAGAAATTCAATAGGAAAAAAGAATATAAAATAAAAATATCGGCACTCGATACAGGCGTTTCGATATAAATATGTCGATATCTCGGAGTTGAATTTCACGTCGTAGAAAATCGATGTATTTTGGAAAGGATATCGATATTTTAGGGACAGCTCTAGATTTTATGGCCGCACTCCCTTACCGTTCGACAGCTAGAGCGATACTAGCGCCCCGAGGGGTGAGAAAGCAGTCACATGCGTATTAAGGATAGTGTTTTGTTTTTAGTTATTTTCTTCTTAATTCAGGAAACAGCTGTTACATTTTTGTGTTCCATGTATTAGGAAGTTATCGAGAGACGTGAAGTATCATCAAATACATGTGAAAACAGCCCAACCACACTGGTTCAATGATGTAAGCTATAACTAATTCTTTAAGGAATTCTTTCGAATTCGTGTATTTGCAGCGTACTGCGCTGAAAGAAAGAGAATGTAAACGCATATGTCATGCACGAGTAGCACATGTTTCTGTTGTTATTGCCGTGGGCACTTTCCGAACCACTTAAAAAAATTTTATGGTGTCTCGTGATTTGCCCCTTCTAACACATCTCTCGACTTCCTAATACACAAGCATTTTTGTAAATGTAATTACTTTTGCTTCAAAAGTGCACGTGTTGAAGATTCTTGCCGTTCGCGACCCAGGTTTAGCAAATAATTCTTGAAATGAATTTTTCCGTGTCGAGAAACAGTTTTATTACTTCTGACGTTTTCCCATAAGCTACAGTTGTGGGGGCTCATTTGTTACGTTAAATAATGTAGGTATTACATTAAATATACGTCTCCTATGTTCCACATTTACTGATGTGGTTGAAAACGTAGCGAATAAAACTCTGCTTTGTTGGGTAGATATAAGACGTATCTCTGCAGAAGGTCAGGTCTTCAGGAGTTTACTAGCACTTTCTTGTTACAGGAGAATCGTAAATAAACTGCCCTGTAATGTAGCGCTTCATACCGCCGAGGGTGCTTACAACAGAAACTCCCAATGGCAGCCCCATCAGATTTGGTGGCTCGGTGGATAGCCCGTTTAAAAATGAACACAGATCAAGCATGGAAACAGGAAGAGAGTGTTCTGAACTGTGGATGGACAAGTGCAATATTGACCTGATTAGCCACGGTGTTGTGGCTAAGTGGTCATGGTGTTGGACCATCAGGTAGACGGGTCATGTTCAAAACTCCCTCGTGCCATTTACTTTTGTTTCTTTTTTTCACAACATTATGAACTGTCCGTCCCGTCAATGTTTCTCCTCTTTCTGTTGGCTAAGCAGTTGTCATGCTATACGTTGGTTATAGAATATGAGTCATGTGGCAAGAATACGTTACCGTCGCAAGTAAACGTGATGAATAGTGAAAGCAGTTGAGATACGACACACACGCCTGACAGAAATGAAAACAACAAATTAACTGGTGTGAACTATATCACGATAAAGGAGTGAAAACGTCCAACATGGAACGCCACTTAAAAAGACGTTAAAACGTATGTTTTGACAGAGCACAGAGAAACTGTGTGACTGTGAAACTGTTGCGTTCATTTGTTGCAGCTTATGTGACAAATTATGATCAGCAATTGATTGGAAGTGACGACATTCATACGAACACCTATACCGGGCAAGGAGGCATATCTCACTCACTCATCAGGTGTACAAATTAGATGCACCAATAAGAGGTTCTTACCACATGACACACGTACTGTCACTAATGCCGTGTATGACACACCAGACGTTTTTTCTGATGGAGGATTCGGTTGACTTGTCGCCTTGTCCTCAAACGTTTGCGGTTCCCATTTGAAAGACTTGTCCTTTCCCCTTCTAATGGAGTAGTTGTGCGGAATCAACTGTCAATATAGGTCCCGTTCTTACACCCTGTTGTTGCAAACGGATCTTACAACACGACACAGACACAAATTTGAGTATAGCGAACAAAGAAAAAAGAAGTTGGCTCGAGGTGGGTTTGAACACCACTCTCCCGCGTGGCGGCCCATCACCGTGATGCTACTGTTTGTTTTACGTTGTTGTTCACTGCATTTTTTCGGGGCGGATGTCCCACGACACCCGTTCTAGTTGTATCACAGAGGGCACTTAACCCTTTCCCCAAACACGCTGAGCCACCGTGCCAGCCCTTGACCACAACGCCGTTGCTGCACTACAAGCACTAAAGAAGCTGGTATAGGCATGAGTATTCAAATACAGGGATATGTAAACAGGCAAAACACGGCAATACGGTTGGCAACGCATATGTAAGACAAGCGTCTGGAGTTGTTGTTAGATCGGTTACTGCTGCTGCAATGGCAGTGGAAAGATTTAAGTGAGTTTGAATGTGGTGTTACAGTCGGCGCACGAGCGATCGGACACAGCATCTCCGAGGTAGCGATGAAGTGGAGATTTTCCCGTACGACCATTTCACAAGTGTACCGTCCGACCATTTCACAAGTGTACCGTGAATGTCAGGAATCCGGTAAAACATCAAATCTCCGACGTCGCTGCGGCCGGAAAAAGATCCTGCGAGAAAGGAACCTACGACGACTGAAGAGAATCGTTCAACATGTCAAAAGTGCAACCCTTCCGCAAATTGCTGCAGATTTCAGTGCTGGGCCATCAACAAGGTTCAGCGTGTGAACCATTCAACGAAACATCACCGATATGCTCTTTCGGAGACGAAGGCCCGCTTGCGTACCCTCGATGACGGCACAACACGAAGCTTTATTCCTCGCCTCGGCCCGTCAACGCCGACACTGGACTGTTGATGACTGGAAACACGTCGCTGGTCGTGATGAGACTCGTTTCAAATTGTATCGAGCGGATGGACGTGTGTGGGTATGGAGACAACCTCATGAATCCATGGACCCTGCATGTCAGCAGGGGACTGCTCAAGCTGGTGGAGGCTCTGGAATGGTATGGGGCGAGTGCAGTTGGAGTGATATGGGATCTAGATACGACTCTGGCAGGTGACCCGTACGTAAGCATCCTGTCTGATCGCCTGCATCCATTCATGTCCATTGTGCATTTCGACGGACTTGGGCAATTCCAGCAGGACAACGCTACACTCCATACAGACTGGGTTCAGGAACACTCTTTTGAGTTTAAACTCTTCCGCTGGCCACCAAACTCCCCAGACGTCAACATTATTTTGCATATCTGGGATGCCTTGCAACGTACTGTTCAGAAGAGTTCTCCAGCCCCTCGTGCTCTTAAGGTTTTATGGAGAGCCCTGCAGGATTCATGGTGTCAGTTCCCTCCAGCACTACTTCAGACATTAGTCGAGTCCATGCCACGTCGTGTTGCGGCACTTCTTCTACGTGCTCGCGGGGGCCCTACACGATATTAGGCAGATGTACCAAATTCTTTGGCTCTTCAGTGTAGTTACAGGTAGTTAGAGCTTTCATTGTCCATAGATTATTGGTTCAATTATTAAAGAAATCAATAAAAATGTATCTACTTTTATGCAAATGTCAAATGTACTCTAAATATAAATGTACTGTAAATAATCGGGATTTCCGTTTTGCAAGGAAAAAAAAATCGTAAGTTTTAACAAGTTGAAGATGATGAAAAGAGCGTAGACGATATCCATTTCGCCAAAGATAGGGCTGTAGCTTGCAGTGAGCTTCGTAGTATTGATGTCACTGGTATCCTGTCACTGTCATACGTCTGTCTCGATTGTCGTTGGGAAGGAATAGAAGTTCTAATGATATCAGCAAATGTTTTGCATGCCTGGTCTGCGTCTAAATCTGGGAGGAATCTTCTAGACGTGAACGCAATGCTCTCGCCATGTAAAGTCCACCTACTCTGCGTGTGGGTTCTTCTGCTTTGTCACAATGCGTGGCATGTTGCGAGTCTTAATGGAGGAAAGGAGGTGGTAAGTACATTGCGCTTTCTCAAAGTTCGATTGTCAATGTAACTGTTTCGTCTTACGTATCCAAACACCTGAAATGTACATGCGTAAACGTGAAATTCAGGTTTAAGATCGCGGAACTGTGCCGAATATATAGTCCAATACTGAGTCTGCCATTTGGAACGGAATTAATCAAGATCTACAAATTATGATAAGAAATCAAGTCGTTTCTCAATGGAGTAACTGATTATGTCGACATCCATCGAGACTTAGCGTAGTTTGGCGATTTGTATTAGAGAATAAGCTTTTTCTTTTATTCGTACCGTTTGTCGTGGAGTCATTACAATCACAGTCTTATACAATTGCGACATTCATTACTGTGGAAATTTTTACCGTCTTGACAGCTGGTGTGATACTAGCGTCCAAAGCGACGAGAAAGCGACCGCAAAAGTTAAGTTGGTTTTTAACTGTTTTTCTAGTCGATTAGCGAAATAATTGTTACATTTTTGCGTTCGAAGCATTAGTAAGTTGGCAAGAGACATGAATGACCGTGAAACACATGTAGGAACAACCGAATTTTCCTGGTTCAATGCCTCCCGGAGTGGCCGAGCGGTTCTAGGCGCTACAGTATGGAACCACGTGACCGCTACGGTCGTAGGTTCGAATCCTGCCTCGGGCATGGATGTGTGTGATGTCCTAAGGTTAGTTAGGTTTAAGTAGTTCTAAGTTCTAGGGGACTGATGACCTCAGAAGTTAAGTCCCATAGTGCTCAGAGCCATTTGAACCTGGTTCAATGACATGAGCTACAACCGAATGATGAAGTAATACTTTCGAATATGCGTATAATTGTAGCTTACACTGCTGAAAATAAGAGAATATAAACGTATATTTCATGCATGAGAAGCATATATTTGTTTTGTTGTCTGTTCTAATTACAACAGACGCTTTCCTTGACACGTAACAACTTCGTAAGCAGCCTAATGTTTCGCATATCTTACACGTCACTTGGCTTTCTAATACATAAATATTTTTGTAAATCTAATTACTTTTGCTTCAAAATCGAATGTGTTGTAGATTCTAACTGTTTTTGAATCAGACGCAGCAACAATTACGGAGTTGGTTTCATCTGTATTTGGAAACAGTTTTATTGCTTTTATTCTTTCATTGTGACTCCAGTCGGGTTTTTCCTTGAACTACAGTTGTGGTAGTTTATCTGCTACTTTAAATAACGTAGGTATTGCATTGCTTACACGTTTCCTATATTCCGCGTGTACTGATTTGACTGGAAGTGCAGTGAAGAAAACTTTACGTTTTTTGAGTGGATATATATCTACACAGTGGCGGATACAGAAGAACCTCAAGGATGGGGTGCTATAGATATCTTGAGCTACCTTTACTTTTACTGTAATAAAAATCCGTTTTTAGGCATTTTCTCGAAAATCATTATTACTGTAGATTACAAGTTAGGCAAGGGAAACTACTGTTACATTATTGGTAAAAATGTTGTTACGAGTCTCATAACAATATTTTTACTGAGAAATTACTACGAATTACTATTATTAATACTTCACAATCAATTGATCACTCTCACTCTTGACTGGCCTTCACACTTGCACTTGCTACAACTGGGACTTTTTACTTATTCATTCTTCAGTGTTCATATTTCTGCTTCTGAATGTAAACTAGCTTCCTATTCGGCGAATAGTCCGTATTTGTAACGCTACGTATCGAAGGTTCTCTGTACAAGGAAACAGTAGAATATTCGCGACTTTCTTGAACAAATGCCAGACAGGATAACGAATCGAGGTTTTCTAGGAATCCTGAACGAAATACCATATGGGACGATGAAGCTCAGTCCTACACTGGTCCTGAAGAATCAGGCACCTCCCAACAGAAGCAGGGAGCTGGTAGATTGGCCACCAGAAAGGCGACAACAACACAGGGTAGTGGTAGAGTTTTTTTTTTTTTTGGTCATCAGTCTACTGACTGGTTTGATACGGCCCGCCACGAATTCCTTTCCTGTGCTAACCTCTTCATCTCAGAGTAGCACTTGCAACCTACGTCCTCAATTATTTGCTTGATGTATTCCAATCTCTGTCTTCCGCTACAGTTTTTGCCCTCTACAGCTCCCTATAGTACCATGGAAGTCATTCCCTCATGTCTTAGCAGATGTCCTATCATCCTGTCCCTTCTCCTTGTCAGTGTTTTCCACATATTCCCTTCGTCTCCGATTCTGCGTAGAACCTCCTCATTCCTCACCTTATCAGTCCACCTAATTTTCAACATTCGTCTATAGCACCACGTCTCAAATGCTTCGATTCTCTTCTGTTCCGGTATTCCCACAGTCCATGTTTCACTACCATACAATGCTGTACTCCAGACGTACATCCTCAGAAATTTCTTCCTCAAATTAAGGCCGGTATTTGATATTAGTAGACTTCTCTTGGCCAGAAATGCCTTTTTTGCCATAGCGAGTCTGCTTTTGATGTCCTCCTTGCTCCGTCCGTCGTTGGTTATTTTACTGCCTTGGTAGCAGAATTCCTTAACTTCATTGATTTCGTGACCATCAATTTTGATGTTAAGTTCCTTGCTGTTCTCATTTCTACTACTTCTCATGACCTTCGTCTTTCTCCGATTTACTCTCAAACCATACTGTGTACTCATTAGACTGTTCATTCCATTCAGCAGATCATTTAATTCTTCTTCACTTTCACTCAGGATAGCAATGTCATCAGCGAATCGTATCATTGATATCCTTTCACCATGTATTTTAATTCCACTCCTGAACCTTTCTTTTATTTCCATCATTGCTTCCTCGATGTACAGATTGAAGAGTAGGGGCGAAAGGCTACAGCCTTGTCTTACACCCTTCTTAATACGAACACTTCGTTCTTGATTGTCCACTCTTATTATTCCCTCTTGGTTGTTGTACATATTGTATATGACCCATCTCTCCCTATAGCTTACCCCTACTTTTTTCAGAATCTCGAACAGCTTGCAACATTTTATATTGTCGAACGCTTTTTCCAGGTCGACAAATCCTATGAAAGTGTCTTGATTTTTCTTTAGCCTTGCTTCCATTATTAGCCGAAACATCAGAATTGCCTCTCTCGTCCCTTTACTTTTCCTAAAGCCAAACTGATCGTCACCTAGCGCATTCTCAATTTTCTTTTCCATTCTTCTGTATATTATTCTTATAAGCAGCTTCGATGCATGAGCTGTTAAGCTGATTGTGCGATAATTCTCGCACTTGTCAGCTCTGCCGTCTTCGGAATTGTGTGGATGATGCTTTTCCGAAAGTCGGATGGTATATCGCCAGACTCATATATTCTACAGACCAACGTGAATAGTCGTTTTGTTGCCACTTCCCCCAATGATCTTAGAAATTCTGATGGAATGTTATCAATCCCTTCTGCCTTATTTGACCGTAAGTCCTCCAAAGCTCTTTTAAATTCCGATTCTAATACTGGATCCCTTATCTCTTCTAAATCGACTCCTGTTTCTTCTTCTATCACATCAGACAAATCTTCACTCTCATAGAGGCTTTCAATGTATTCTTTCCACCTATCTGCTCTCTCCTCTTCATTTAACAGTGGAATTCCCGTTGCACTCTTAATGTTACCACCGTTGCTTTTAATGCCACCAAAGGTTGTTTTGACTTTCCTGTATGCTGAGTCTGTCCTTCCGACAATCATATCTTTTTCGATGTCTTCACATTTTTCCTGCAGTAATTTCGTCTTAGCTTCCCTGCACTTCCTATTTATTTCATTTCTCAGCGACTTGTATTTCTGTATTCCTGGTTTTCCCGGAACGTCTTTGTACTTCCTCCTTTCATCAATCAACTGAAGTATTTCTTCTGTTACCCATGGTTTCTTCGCAGGTACCTTCTTTGTACCTATGTTTTCCTTCCCAACTTCTCTGATGGCCCTTTTTAGAGATGTTCATTCCTCTTCAACTATACTGCCTACTGCGCTATTCCTTATTGCTGTATCTATAGCGTTAGAGAACTTCAAACGTATCTCGTCATTCCTTAGTACTTCTGTATCCCACTTCTTTGCGTATTGATTCTTCCTGACTAATGTCTTGAACTTCAGCCTACTCCTCATTACTATTATATTGTGATCTGAGTCTATATCTGCTCCTGGGTACGCCTTACAATCCAGTATCTGATTTCGGAATCTCTGTCTGACCACATTGTAATCTAATTGAAATCCTCCCGTATCTCCTGGCCTTTTCCAAGTATACCTCCTCCTCTTGCGATTCTTGAACAGGGTATTCGCTATTACTAGCTGAAACTTGTTACAGAACTCAATTAGTCTTTCTCCTCTTTAATTCCTCGTCCCAAGCCCATATTCTCCTGTAACCTTTTCTTCTACTCCTTCCCCTACAACTGCATTTCAGTCGCCCATGACTACCAGATTTTCGTCCCCCTTTACATACTGCATTACCCTTTCAATATCCTCATACACTTTCTCTATCTGTTCATCTTCAGCTTGCGACGTCGGCATGTATACCTGAACTATCGTTGTCGGTGTTGATCTGCTGTCGATTCTGATTAGAACAACCCAGTCACTGAACTGTTCACAATAACACACCCTCTGCCCTACCTTCCTATTTTCTAGTTTCCCTACCACGTTCAAGCTTCTGACATTCCACGCCTCGACTCGTAGAACGTTATCCTTTCGTTGATTATTCAATTTTTTCTCATGGTAACCTCCCCCTTGGCAGTCCCCTCCTGGAGATCCGAATGGGGGACTATTCTGGAATCTTTTGCCAATGGAGAGATCATCATGACATTTCTTCAATTACAGGCCACATGTCCTGTGGATACACGTTACGTGTCTTTAATGCGGTGGTTTCCATTGCCTTCTGCATCCTCATGTCATTGATCATTGCTGATTCTTCCGCCTTTAGGGGCAATTTCCCACCCCTAGGACAAGGGAGTGCCCTGAACCTCTATCCGCTCCTCCGCCCTCTTTGACAAGGCCGTTAGCAGAATGAGGCTGACTTCTTATGCCGGAAGACTTCGGCCACCATAGCTGATTATTTATCAAAATTTAGGTAGTGGCGGGGATCGATCCCGGGACCGAAGACGTTTTGATTATGAATCAAAGACGCTACCCCTAGACCACGAGTACTCGGGTAGAGTTAGCAATTGCAAATATCAGGAAGGAGGCGTTAAGTTGAAAAAAGCGACAAAAGGGACGCATTAGACAATTACTACTGGAAATTGGCGATAAAGTTCCGGCATATTAGCAGTAAGTTTTTCAACGTGTATTCAGGACCCTTTAGGGGGAGACGCATCGCACATCAGAACGCCATTGAAATCGAAACTGTCAGGTCCCGTAAGCCAAGAGGCTTGCACCACATATGCAACATCAAAAAATGGATAGAGTAAGAACAGGGGACAGGAGGGTCATCCTTTACAGGCAACCATTTAGTTTAGTATAATCGTAGTACTCCACAACATCTTAGACAATGGATTTGGTGCTCTTCTTGCTGTTCTTGCCTGGTCATAAGCTAGAAGCTAAGCGGATAAAACGAGTGTCGAAGGAAGATATTCGTACGCTATGGTGGTGATTTGCTCTGGAGAAGCGAGGATCACTCGTAAGGGAAACTAGAAGTAGTTATCCTGGGAAAGGTAACCCTTTGCAAAGTATATTGATGGGGAAACGCGCCATAGATGCGCTTATGTGGTAGTAATAGCTCGCGCCGAGGTAGCGACAGGACCAGTTGTCGGTTGCAAAAGGCACCGAATTTTTTGTGTGGTTGTGGTATTTGTGTTTTAGTGTTGTGCAGAGTCTCAGCGCTATGAAGTCTTACAGACTTATGCAGTGATGACTTTGAGAGATCCCGAGAGCGAGCTGAACTTCGTAAGGAGTATGTGACACACCATAGCAAGGTTAATTAGATGGAGGTACGTTAAGGTTCCTGAAGGTAAACCATCCAGAGGAATGAAGGCAGTACTGAATGGAGAGGAGGCCCCAGAGAGGTAATAGGAGGGAGTACCGGTTGCAGTCGTGAATGACATCTCCTTGACGTAAGATGATGACACCTTAGATATAAAATGTAAAGCGTGCCCTTAGATTTATAACTATTAGTAGTGGTATGCGGTTTCTGTGCTTGAATGTTTGTTCCCAGGGAATAAATAGCACTAAAAGGGACGAGATGCTGACAAGAATGGCGTCAGATGAAAGTGCGAGTAAAGAGGACTGATGTGATGACCCAAAGTTGTTGGTGTAATGTTCTGTGAGTCTTTCCCAAGTAAAAAAACAGCCATAACTTGTTCTTGGTGGACTGAACTTGACAAAACGGAGAGGAAACATCTGAGTTGGGTAAAGTATGAAACTATAACGAGAGGTAATAACTACAGGTGGTATCGTTCCAATGAACTTTTATTCTGTGTTTTTCTTGTGATGTGTAACTAGCTACTCAGTGTTTGATGGTGTGCTAAACTGGTCATACCTAATGGATGAGCAGTTACATCGCCTCTGTTGGCTTTTCCTGTGTGTTAAAGGAACAAAAAAAACGTTGGGATAATGCTTCTAGGTATCTGTCAGTACTGCTAACGATCTCTCATAATAGTAGATTAGAAAATTTTGATGGTGAAAGGAATATCTAAAACGTTGTGGTGACATATGAATGCCTGGAGTAATACTCGAGTAGATTGGAAATGCGAGCATGCAAGAAGGAAGGAAGATAGAGAGGTAGATCATGGTGATGGTGTAGTGGTTTACACAGCAATCCCCAAAACACAAGATACCTGCCCTACTACACAATCGAGACAGAAGGGTTGCTCCTTTGTGGGCACTCAAATATGATTAGTATCGAAGGAAGTAACCCAAAGAATTTATCAGTTGTCAGAGAGATGTAAATCACCTGTAACCAAAAAATAGGCTAACAATTTTTTATAAAACGTCTCCCACACAATAACGCCTTTTGGAGACGCATTTTTCCTTTGTTGTAATTATTATTCAGGAATCAAGAAACTTGTATTTGAACTCAGTTACTGTAAATTGCCAAACAGATTAGCGTAAGATTTCAGAGAGGCCTGTGTATAAACAAAATGTAATATGTAGAGGTTAAGAATTATTTTGTATTAGTAACTATTTGCCATCCATTGTAAAGCCCTGGTGAAACCTGTAAATAATTAAGTTTTGTGTACTGTAGGTTAATTGAGAAATGTACTTGGTGTAATCAAGTGAGGAGATGATGACCACTAAAATTTAAGAGAATGACGATTGTTCTGTCTGAATGTTGCAAGGCGATGGCGAGAAAAGGGCGGCTTACTGAGTCCAGGTGGCAAGGGCAAGGGAGAACCTGTCCCGGTGCTACAGCTGAGCGCGGAAGGGCGCGCACGCACGGGCCAGGCGGTGTGACTGGAGCCTAGCACCCCTCTCCCACCCCACGCGGCAGAGCCGGGGCGTGGCTCGTCGTCCATGGCGGTCCTGTGCTGACGCACCACTCTCAGCTGCTGACACACGCCAACGGTCTCGGGCGGCTACCTGCCAGGATTCACGGCCAGGTGGAGCGGCTAAGCCTTTAACTACTGAGGAGGCCCTGATGTTATCGCTCCGGCGAATCTTGCCAGGCGGCGACTCGCTTGCCGTTACGACGGGACGCAAGAGGCGGCGGTCGTAATGACTTTAGCAGAAGCCATTAGCGTCACCGAACTTGTCAGGTGGAGAAGTAGGTTGCTGTTCGGTTTGTTTCCAGAGCTAAGAGATGATGGGGTACAGACTGAAGGCTCCTAGTCTCATCGGTAACCCCTGTAGTGACTATGGACATGGAAATGAGGGAGAACCTGTGAAAGACTGGCAATATAAAGACAGCGGATTGGGGACTTAGAGGTAGGGCATAAACTCGCCGATATTTAATTAGATCATGTTGAACTGCACTAGCAGTTTTAGTGATCCATGATAGGTTTTGACGGAAATAGGACATGGACCCACCGATATTTAATTAAGAAAAGTGTGTTGTGATGAACTTCACTTGCATTTTCAGTGATCCATGACGTTGAGGTGTAGACACCACCAGCAGTGCCTGGTGAGAGAGCTGCAAACCGTTCGCCACCGAAAGTTAAGACAATAAACGCTAGTAAACCTGCCACGCAATAACTTAGCGGTTGAATGAGGACAGTTGGAAAACTTCAAGCCATAAAGGGACACAAACGTTCAGAACGAGTGTATGGCAGGTGATTTAAGTTGGCTTATGGGAACTGCTGTACCTTTAGTCCACCCCATTCCACTAGTCAGGGTGCTTGCAGGACAACAAAGGTAACCGCTTTAACAGTGTGTTCACTGCCAACGGACGACTAGCTTGCCGCCAGAATCTCGCAGAAGACAATTGTGCTGGGCGCAATAAAACTTAAGGAGACAGCGTGTGAGGAAGGAGAGTCGGCAGAGTGTAATAGGCTACCCCCCCCCCCCCAAGTTACTTAGATTGTGTTACGTAGATTGTGTGTGTGTGACTTAGCAGTGGCGTGTGACTGCTTAACTGTAGCAAGTGCCAGTGATAACGGACCTAACCAGAGAGCTAGCCCCTTCTTTCAAGTGTTTCTGTATCATGCCACTCTAAACTCAAGAGAGAATGTTGTATATTATTCGTGTGAATATGTTGAGTAAGATGTATAAAATGTTACTTGTCCTAGGTTAGTCATGTCATGTCATGTCATTCTCTGATGACTTCGTAGCGAACACTGAGCAGAGATGAAAAGGAGAGGACCATTGGCTTTAACATGAAGTATTATCTCTGAAGTTAGAAGTATAGTAAGGTGCATGTCGTTAGTCTGTCATCTACCAGCCTGAAACTGGGGATGTAAGATGGGGTAAATTTTCTGACCCAAAGCAAAATGTACGTCTAATGAGTTAATCAGAACCTAGGTCGACAATGTTTCTCTCAATCCTGTCTGGCCAGAATTAAGTGTGTGTCATGACAAGGCAGGCATAAGCCTCGGTGTAGCACAGATGAAATACTTGATTTTAACTGGACCTAAGACATGTGTAAAGGGATATTGTTTTGTGAGCTATTTGTGCCTATATAATTGTTCATAACATTGCTTTCATGTCCCACGTAGATTTATTGCAATCAATAATGAGGATACTTTATTAAGAGTTTAGTTATAGGCTAGCAGACTCAATAGCTAATGAAACTGAAATTAGGCTTTTTATTAGAGTTTCTGATAAGACAAATAATAGAAAATGTTTTGTAGCCCCTGAAGGAGATATATTTTTATTAAGTGATTGTTTATTCATTTTTGATGTGTTGTTAAACAGTAACTGCCACCCTTGCTATAAATGTTTCATCTCACAGTGTCTTGACATAACTAAGAGTGTTTCCATTATGTGTATTTATTTGTTTTTGTAATTACGTGAATATTTACTCATTGTAATATTTTGAACGGAACTTCTGTGATGCCTATTAAGAACCGCTAACTGCCCCCCTTGTTATGAGTCTTCCAATTCACAGTGTGTTAAAACAATTAAGTGTGTTTCCATAATGTGTAACCATCTTTATTCTACAATTGTGATTAATTACTTAAGGTGATATTGTTTCTAGAACTTTCAAGGATGATCTGAATATTTGTTGCCATAATTCATTGTGTTTCCATAATGTATACCCATCTGTACTTTATAATTGAGATTAATTACCTGAGGAGACGTCACTTATAGAAAATTCACAATGCTGAGAATCTTTGTTGCAATTGTCACTGTGTCAATGATATTATTTTGTGCGGTCTTGGCAGACTAACTGTCAAATGTTGTACTTTGAACAGTGCCTAGAATAGCATGTTAAAAAAATATATATAAAGCTGATTGGTGCAGCGTGGAGATTAGGGTCTCCTCCCCATGGCATCAATTGAAAAATGTTCTGGACTGTCGTTCCACCGGATGTCGAAGACACCCGAGTGTGATGAAACGGAACTTGTTGTACCGTTCCAATGTTTTATTAAATTCCTAGCACGCACAAATTATTAGCTAGAGTTTCTTCTCTTGCAGGTAATATCTCAGCTGGTGTCCAAAAGGAGAGAATGGACTAAACAGGCTTATTTATTGAATTTTTTTCTGTTGTGTACCACGTTTCCCATTTTCCTTTCCTTTGTGCGGCCTGGACGGTATAAATGAGTGAGTGTGTGAACCAGCAGAAAGCTTTAGGCACAGATTGTAACACTGCATGAATGGTCGTTCTGGGGTAGGGTAGCACCAAACCTCCCAAGCGTGAACAAGTTTAGCAGAGACCAAGTTTGCAGGTCAGGGCAACAATGACACGTAGGCGCGCGTATTGGGTCTGTCAGGTTGGCGCGCCACCCCCACCACGATTGTACGCGGAACGGTTAGGCGAATTCGGTTGGAAGAGCTCTTGTTCCAGGGTCGTGGTGCTGGACAGACATGGAGACGCAGCGCTCGTTTTGGTAATGTTAACATCGGTATTAGATGGTCTGGAATCTGCTCTATATTGAAGTCCAGATGTTGAAATCAGGTGAGAAATTACCACTGAACCCCATAAGGGAATCGATTTTCTCAATTTACTCGAATTTCAATAGACCTTGCATTAGTGCCTTGTTCAGCCAACGCATTATGTGCCTTAAGTTCACTGTCACGATATTGCTCTGTGCTTAACGGAAATTCACCCATTCTATGTATTTTAATCTGCTCTTCCATTTACAGTAATATTTTGAGGATTTTTATTTGTTTTCCATTTGTTTTCTTTATGAACTTGCTTTCGCGCCACGTGGTCGGTTGGAGCAACCGCCGCATTGATAAATTGTAGTTTCGGTCTGAAAATATATTGTCCACGATGAATAATCATACGATAGTGAGCGAGTGTAAAATAGGGAAAGAATAATCGTGTGTGTCCATATTTTTTCCGGGTTTCTGTTGGCTACTGAAACTTGGCCATGTGGGTTGAACAGCATTGAAGTGATATTTCTTGTGCACCCACATAACGATTTGATTTGTTGGCGATGTTGTGCGTTAAGTAAAATACTCGTGCCACAAGGAAAAGTATCGGGTTTTAATGCCCACTGATTTGATAAACATTTGCGAAATACTCTTCCACCCTGACCTAGTTTTGCTTGTATTGTCTCTGCGGAACTTGTTCTGAGTAACCTAGAGCAACTGAATGTAATAACCGAGGGTTTAGGTATAATTGTGCCGTTGTATAGAATGACATTGAAGCCAGGTCTGCGCTCCTCTGTCCCATTCCATAATTACGTGGCGAAACTGATGTTAACTAGAGACCGGTTTTGATGATGACCATTATAAGAGAAACACGACTAGTTGTTGAAATACCATCGGTACTGAATAAATATCAATTAATCTCTACCCTCGACTGATTATTTACTCCTTTCATCATAAAGAATAGGTGGCAGTCAGTACCACAGTCGAATTCTGGGTCATGAAAGCAAATTAAAGCTATATACTGCCTATTAAGCCCTGTATAGGTGCCTTCTGTAGTCGTTAAAAAAAGTGCATTATCCGTAGCGTTCAAATTTTTACCGTTTCGTTAAAACATTCCGCTAGAAATTATTAATACCCAGCAGTAACTCGCAGGGGCCAGTAATTTCGTGGACCACACGAATGTAAGAAACCAATTACTACAGACGGTAGCTTGCAGGAGCGGTAGGACATGTCAAAGCGACGGTAATCTGCCTACTTAGGTAGACTTTTACCACCACCAGTACTGGAACGCTAAGTTGCAACGTTTTTACCTTGAACTTCAAAACAGTCACCAAAAACTACTTTGAGCAACACCACATTTTACCAGTTTGTAGGTGCAGGACCCCAACTCTCCTTTTGTTAAGCGATATTCCAATTCCCCCCCCCCCCCACCCCCCCGACAGACTTCTAGAATCGTCGCCCCTGATGCAGATATATATCTACTCAAAAACGTGAAGTTTCGTTTACACTTCCAGTCTAATCAGTAAATGTGGAATGTAGGAAACATGTAACGAATGCAATACCTACATTATTTTAAGGAGCAGATATAAAGTACCACAACTGTAGTTGAAGTAAAAACCAGACTCAAGTGACAATAAAAAAATAAACGCAATAAAACTGTTATTCTGGAATAAAACTGTTTCCCAACACAGAGGAAACCAACTTCACAATTGTTGCTGCTTCTGATTCTGAAACAGCATGAATCTTCAACAGATTTGCTTTTGAAGAAAATAAGATTTACAAAAATATTTATGTATTAGAAAGCCGAGTGACGTGTAAGACTATGCGAAGGTCGTTACACGTCAAGGAAAGCGCCTGTTGTAATTAGAACACACAAGATGCATGAAATACATATTTCTGTTCTGTTGTTTTCTGCAGAGTAAGCTACAATTATACACATATTCGACAGTATTACTTCATCATTAAGATGTAGGTTACGTCATTGAACCAGCATAATTCGGTTGTTTCTGTATATGTTTCACTGTCATTCATGTCTCTTGATAGCTTACTAATGCATTGAACGCAAAAATGTAGCAATTATTTCGCTAATTTACTATAAAGGCAATTAAAAACCTACTTTATTTTTACGACTCCTTTCTCGTCGCTTGGGGCGCTAGTGTCGCAACAACTGTCAAGACAGTGAAAATTTTCACACTAATGAATGTCGCGATTCTATTAGACTGTGGTTGTAGTGACATCACGGCAAACGATACGAATAAAAGAACAAACTTATTCTCTAATACAAATTGCTAAACTACGCTAAATTGCGATAGATGTCCACATGATCAGTTACTCGATCGAGAAACGACTTGATTTCTTAATATTATAATTTGTAGACCTTGAGAAATTCCGTGCGAAATGGCAGACTCACTATTGCACTACATATTCGTCACATTTCCACGATCATAAACGTGAATTTCACGTTTATACATGTACGTTTCATGTGTTTGGATACGCAAGACCAAACTGTTACGTTGACAATCGAACTTCAAGAACGCGCAATGTAGTTACCACCTCCTCTCCCCCCTTAAGACTCGCAACATGCCACGCACTGTGACGAAGCAGAAGAACCCACACCTAAGAGCAGGTGGACTTCACATGGCGAGAGCATTACGTTCACGTCTAGAAGAGTAGTCCCAGATTTAGACTCAGACCAGGCATGCAAAACATTTGCTGATATTATTAGAACTTCTATTCCTTCCCAGCGACAATCGAGACAGATGAACGACAGTGACAGGCTACCAGTTAACTCAATACTACGAAGCTCACTGCAAGCTACAGGGCTATCCTTGGCGAAATGGATTTCATGTGTATTCTTTTCATCGTCTTCAACTTGTCAAAACTTGTTTTTTTTTCCTTTCAAAACTGAAATCCCGATAATTTACAGTATAATTACATCCAAAATAGATCTGACATCTGTATAAAAGTCGGTACATTTTTATTGATCTCTTTAATAATTGAGCCAGTAATGCATGCTCAAACTTCTTGTAACTACAGTTAAGAGCCGAAGAAACTGGTACACCTGCCTAATATCGTGTAGGACCCCCGCGTGCACGCAGAAGTGCCGCAACACGACGTAACATGGACTCGACTAATGTCTGAAGTAGTGCTGTAGAGAACTGACACCATGAATCCGGCAGGGCTGTCCACAAATCCGTAAGAGCACGAGGGGCTGGAGAACTCTTCTGAACAGCACGTTGCAAGGCATCCCAGATATGCTCAATAATGTTCACGTCTGGGGAGTTTGCTGGCCAGCACAAGTGTTTAAACTCAGAAGAGTGTTCCTGGACCCACTCTGCAGCAATTCTGGACGCGTGGGACGTCGCATTGTGCTGCTGGAATTGCCGAAATCCGTCGGAATGCAGAATGGAAATGGATGGATGCAGGTGATCAGACAGAATGCCTAGGTATGTGTCACCTGTCAGAGTCGTATCTAGAAGTATCAGGGATCCCATCTGCTGGACACGTCCCACACCATTACAGAGCCCCCACCAGCTTGAAGGCTCCACTGCTGACATGGAGAGTCCATGGTTTGATGAGGTTGTCTCCATACACGTCCATCCGCTAGATACAAATTGAAATGAGACTCGTCCGACCAGGCAACATGTGTCCAGTCATCAACAGTCCAATGTCCGTATTGATGGGCCCAGGCGAGGCATAAAGCTTTATGTAGTGCAGTCATCGAGGGTACACAAGTTGGCTCTCTGAAAGAACATATCGATGATGTTTCGTCGAATGGTTCACACGCTGACCCTTGTTGATGGCCCAGCATTGAAATCTGCAGCAATTTGCGAAAGGGTTGCACTGCAATCAGGTTGAACGATTCTCTTCAGTCGTCGTTGGTCCCCTTCACGCAGGATCTTTTTCCTACTGCAGCGATGTCGGAGATTTGATGTTTTACCGGATTCCTCATATTCACGGTACACTCGTGAAATGGTGGTATGGGAAAATCCCCACTTCTTCGCTACCTCAGAGAAGCTGTGTCCCAAACTCACATAAATCTTGATAACCTGCCTTTGTAGCAGCAGTAACCGATCTGACAACTGCAACAGATGCTTGTCTTACATAGGCGCTGCCAACAGCAGCGCCGTATTCTGCGTTTTTACATATCTCTGTATTTGAATACGAATGCCTATACCAGTTTCTTTGGCGCTTGCAGTGTAGTAACGGAGTTGATGAACTAGAATGGGTGTCATGGGACATCCACTCCGAAAAAATGCAATGAACAACAACGGAAAAAAGTAGTAGGGTCACGCTAGGCACAAGTTGATGAGACACGTATAGCTCGTGTGTCAGGGCGCAGCGCACCGCGCGTGTTGTTTGTAACCTCACAGGTTCAAATGGGGCCGCGGAGATTGGGACGCGACGCGACACAACCCTGCGCCAGCAGTTTCTCGCCTCGCGAGTCCTGCAGGAGGGTGATGCGTTGAGCGGGGGAGGGGGGGGGGGGCAGTGTGTGCTCACTTAGGCACGGCGCATATGGGTAGTGGAAAAATACGGCCTTACTGTGTACTGAAGTTTATTTTCACTGAGTAGTGTTTCTATTTTCGACGTTTAAGTGCTCCATCTCTTTTCGTTAGTACGTAATAGTTTTCACTTACAGATTTCTGTGCAGTTCTTTTCTTTTGTTTACTCTTTTCGCAAGACCAATGCACAGTTCACTAAGTGGTGAGCCATTAGCCACTGGGATTATATCTTCTGCCTCCACAATGTTTTCAGATGGTAAGAAGGGACAGACGATTTACTGTAAGGGTAGTTCATTAGGAAGTAAGGAGCATTATAAAATCATGTGATCTGGAAGCAAGGCAGGAAAGTAAAACAAGGTTATGTACTTGTCGCCTGTGCTGACGTACCTCCACGACCTGTTACAAAAAGTCGAAGAGGCGTAATTGCCACAGATATGATCCCTTTGTGCTCTTGGCGAAAATCGTCCGAGATTGACGTAAGTTCCACTATCATTATCTGGATACGGCTGTAATAAGAGACATTATACTACTTGCATGTGGACGTAACGTTTCCACTGCAAGCTAGAAACAGTTGACAAGTCCTCACGAATAACGACGTTTTAATCGGCTCGTCGTGACGAGAAAAAGCATTTCAGTGGTTGTATACACACTATCAGCATAAGTAAGTTATACAACAGGCTACACAAATGAAGTAGTGATCCGTATTATTCCGAAAGTACGAGTATCCTGAAAGTGTGTGGTGATTTGATACATTTAATTCGTCGAAATGTATCGCTGACAAAGACAGATCTACATACACGAACGACGTGAACCCTTCCTCTCACAAAGCACACTTGGCTAACTTCCGCATTCTGTCGCGCGCGCTATTCTCGGCTGCTGAACGATACAAGGACCATTGTGTTGTGCCACGTAGCAAAATGGCTCTGAGCACTATGGGACTTAACTTCTCATGTCATCAGTCTCCTGCCACGTAGCAATTGTTTACCTTTCTACTACTGTATTCGCGAATCACACATTGTCAGTTTAGCAGGGCATAGGTGAGTAACCAGCATCTGGTCATGGTTAAATAAAATACATCTACATAAAAGGCGACTGGTTGCAGTAATTTCTGAAAACCTTTTCACACCACAGTCGCAGTGTTCCACATCCACAATGGATAAAAGTCTTATTTTGCTACCTAGCCAGGTAAAAGGAACAATGAACAAATACAGGAAGTGCAAAGTGAAACTAATGAAAACTATTCTTGCCATCAAATTTAATAAGCAATGTATCTTAGAGAATGTAACTCCTAATTACATAAGAGTTGTAGTTAAAGACCAGAGTGAATCTGCACAAGCAACCAAGAGAAAATGTGAAATTGTATGGATCAAAAATGAAATTAGATCACATTACAAACGAAAAGACTTGTTAAACAGGGACATCTACATGCTGCACTTAGAGTTAAGCAACTATCTCACTCTAAGCCAAATCATGAATTTCTTAGATCTAACCCAACTAAATGTGAATAAAGAGATGTTGAAAATCGCACATAAACAAAAAGAAAAGCTCTCACTCCTGATTGCCAAAAAATCCCCCATTCCACCTAATGAATGCCCTCCCGTGCAACATAAATTCTTTGAGAGAGTAGTTAACACAACAAGCATTAATTTCAATAGCACAGAATTAAATTTGTTAAATAAGGGACTTAAACATAATATTGCCACAATAACCAACACCAAAATAGCATGTATAGCATCAAAACTAGATCAGAATGATCAAAATGCTCTAGCCCATGATGCAAACAAAATAATAAAGAAAACCATAGATACACAAAGGCTCCATAGTAATAAACATGATGAATCTGCAACACTAAAACAAATTAACAAAAAGCTAACAAACAGTAGTGCCCTTGTTGTTAAATCTGACAAAGGCAGCACAGCCGTGATAATGTACGAGTCTGATTACATTAAGAAAACCCTAGAATTTTTCAAGAATAACAACATAACTGAGTTGAAATCTGACCCCACTCCCAAATACCAAGCTAAAATAAAAGACATGTTAAAAAATTGTAACTTTCTGCTGAAGCATAATTGAAAAATTAGATAAAAACATTATATCTAACAAAGCAAAACCAGCAAGCCAGACCTCAGTAGCAGAAGAAACCAAATTCGTTTGTATGCCGTTTCTCGGCAATATCTCATACAAACTTGCTAAGCTATTCAAACCACATAATGTCAAAATAAGTTTTCACACTAACAACAAAATACAGAACAAAATAGTCCACAACACCAAAATAGCCAGCACACCCTACCAAAAATCTGGTATATATAAATTAAGATGTGACAGCTGCTCCTGCTACTACATAGGGCAAACAGGTAGAAATTTTGAGATCCGATACAAAGAGCACACTGATGCACTTCGCCTAAACAACTTAAATAGATCCACTTTTGCTACCCATCTAGCAGATAGTAAACATTCCATAACAGACATTAAAACTAACCTTCAAATCCTACACACTGTAGACAAGGGATTCAAGATGGATCTTCTCGAACAATTAGAGATTTTCACCCACAAACATAATTCCCCACATACCATTTTAAATGAGCAGACAGAATTGGCGAATAACTCCTTCTTTCAGAATTTTAAGGATTCTTTGAACTTAAAAAACTAAACAGTCATTCAGAAACAAAATGCCCCCCCCCACACACACACACACATAAATGCTTGTACCACTAAAAAACAACCCCCCCCCACCACCAACTCCTTTTCCACACCCTTTCAAGTACCAGCATTACTTATTATTTCAAGTTAACCATCAACCTCTCATCCCTGACATCATATGCCAAGATCAGCCAATGGAAGGAGCAAGAAATTAGCTGTCATAATACTCTCAATACCAATAATCTTAAATGTAACTGAAATATAATATAAAAAATTTAGTTTTATATACCTGTTAAAATTGCACAGTTAATTTATTAATAAACATTTTAATAGTTTAAGCTAATTTACATTTATTTTCTATGTAATAAAGACAAATCTCTTGTCAGTGTGTGCGATGACTAATAATGCCTCTGGTCAACTTGAAATCTTTGATACTGTAGTTATATTGCAATCTTTGGCTTGTTTATAATGTGTAAATCCTGTATTCGTATCTGTGGCTAAGTGTGTTCAGCGATGTTTACGAAAAACAAGATATATGTTTCCAACAGTGCCTCATAAAAGTAATATACATCTAGTGGAAGTTTTAACTAGTGAAATTGTGAAAAACAAGACACAATGGTTTTCAAAAATACGTCCTAAAAGAGATATATATACCTGCAGAAAGATTTATCTGTAAGTAACACCTCAAAACGTAAATTAAACTGTAAATATTTCATGTAACTGTACCACATGTAGTGATTATTTGCTCTTATACGTTAAACATAAATTATGCTGCAAATATTTCGTGATACTGTACCACATGTAGCGATTATTTGTTCTCGTTTCTGTCTAGCCACAGATACTCAACCACCCACACAATGGGTACAAAAAAGCACTAAATGTATATACCATCTGATGATGAGTTGCTAGGCAGCTCGAAACCGGTCATGGTTAAATAAAATACATCTACATAAAAGGCGACTGGTTGCAGTAATTTCTGAAAACCTTTTCACACCACAGTCGCAGTGTTCCACATCCACAATGGATAAAAGTCTTAGAATAGAAGGAAATCACAGTGTACTGTAACTAGCTTAACAAGCATTTTGCACCTTAGCACAGCTTCTTTTTAAATGACAAAGAGCGGCACCATTTCTTCGTAAAAGGCACTCCGGTTGATAGTCGAGAACAAAGTCGTTACACTTTCGGGAAAGAAGTAAACGCTCTTGCGTTGATTCTGGTTTGCAGCAGCGACCTAGCGGCAATGACCTCACAGTTGCGCCGTGAGTCCTTTGTATCAGAGGGTGTGGCTTGAGACCCCTGCTGTCTTCTGCAGGCCTGGCTGTCCAGAGTTGAAGGCGACTTCGGGCTGCCTGGTTGCGTAGTTCCAGCCTCGCCCTCAAATGAACATTATGTTAATGGGCCGAAGTTCTCCATTCATCAAATTATGTTCCATTACCGAACATGCTCTGCTCCAGATATATTCAAGCAACACAATTATTTTAATATACATTTTGTAAAGTCACAAATGGCTAGGGAAATGATTACTTGTCGATTACTGAACTAAGACCATCGTTTACATACATTGCTAGGCACAGACTTTCACTTTATCTGTGCCTGACAAAAATTGATTTTAAAGTGATCATATACACTGAGTACAAACATGAATTACAGTTACTGTAAACTGTATAGCATTTACCACAAACCATGAGAACGAGTTTTAAACATTCTTTGAAGAAGTATTGTTAATCTTCGTTCATTTACATCAACGTCATTACAGAACAAAGTATATACAGTTTTTGAGATCAGCGTTACTTCAGATACCATCCGACAAGCCAAAATTCGAAATAAATGCGACTGCCAGCTGTCTGTTGCTACTGGTCGGCGGACGGCGCCCCACATAGCTGTTGCGGGGCGTCGCCAAGAGATGGCAGAGCAGTAGCCGGTCCTTTGCTCACAGCAGCACGTGTTGGTTACCTAAGTAGTACTAACACCTTCTAACAATACCATCACTTGCAAAGTAGGTTAGAAATCAGATTAATAATGTTGCTCACGCAGCGTATGTTTGCTTTATCAGGCAACAACAAAGTTATTTGACTGTGGATGGTATCGTCATAATGGAAATAATGAAGTCACTGTAAAAAAGTCATTAATATGGCACTTATCTTGAATGGATTCCCACGTAGATTTCGTCGAAGTTGTTATGGCTCATCTTGTTGATTCTAGGGTGATTCCACTTTGACTGCTAGAAGGTCCAGATTTGTATTTTAGCAATATTTGAAGACCTAACAAATGAGTTTTTCAGGAAATTCCTAATGATCAAATAATCCCAGATCAGAATAATGGTATGGTAGAAATAATTTTTGACTTGGTGTCTACGATCCACATTTCTAATAGACTTCTTGCAAATTCACATATACTTCTTCTTAATTGTCACATCATCAAGAAAACAGTTTTGTATCAATCTTCATATTTTTAATGTCCACTTTAACCAAACACAAGACTTGACTGCTCTTTTGCAAAGCGAAATAACACCTTAACTTCTGCGAAGTGAAATAAAGACTGCTCTGTGTACAAGTAAGTCAAAGATTATGACAGTCTCACAGAAATGAATACACGCAAGAACCATATCACTGTAGTATACCGATACATCGGAGTACCTATACATGAATAAAACCAAATGTGAATATTGTCACAAAAATATGTTTGCTACTTCGCGGAAAAGTAGTACGATATTACTGGTATCGAGAACTGGGGTTGGAATGCTGTAATGGTCGCGTAAATAATGAACCATTACAACCTGTATGCAAGAATGTAGACCTCTTTGCTCATACCTTGGTTGCCCAGTAAGGGGCAGGCCGATGGCACATAAACCTCTGTTCTGTCAAAGTTCAAGCTAGTTAAAACATATTTTAAATTACATAAAAACAGATGGCTATGAAAGATGATTGTTCTTTTAATGCATACCCTACCCTGAAACGACGTCCATATCATCCCTGGCTGTATGTGGAACATATACGTTCTGACGATGTTCACATTGAAGTTTGACAGTCTTTCTCACCTTCTCCAAATGTTTCTGGAATTCAGTTTCCACACTTCTCATAACACAAGACTTATTTCTAGCATTATCACACTTCCAGCGCATTTGACATTTCTCAATCCCTTCACTAAATTTGTAGAAGCTCTCTGTTCATCTAAAAAATCTTCGACTGTGTGCCACTAAATACACCTTTCGGAAAACGATGTTTCTTCTTTCCATCTGCAATCTGCATAGATTGACAAAGAATCTCTCTACAGTTATTGTTCAGAGAAGAAAAATAAGCCACATCTAAAGACTGCATAAGACTAGTACCGTTCGGGGGAATGCAAATGAAATTTATGTTGTTTCCCTCACACAGCCCCATTGTTTTTATTAAGATGTGAGAAGAAGGATTATCTCTAATAATTACTCTCTGTCCTCCTTTCTCTGAGGCAAACAGGAGGAAGTGAGTCTGAAACCAACTGTCAAACACACTCTGTTCTAGCCAATCACTCAAATGTGTTCATTTGCATTCCAGGAGGTGAACTGTAAATCCAGACTGTCGATTTTAGCTTATCTTTATCAATAAGATATGGGAGAAGGAATTCTCGTGCTGCCTTCCCAAACAACATGAGAGTGTGGCACGGTTTTGAGGTGTCCTCAGTTTTCTCAGTGCGTCGACATGTCCGACGAAACAAGGGCCTTCTTTCGCAAGTATGTGATGAAACCCAGTTTCATCAAAACTGAAAACATTTCAAAAGGAACGCCTTCAACCTCGGCTTTGTATTTTTCTAAAAAGACATTGATTACATTCTCATTTACATCAGCAGCCTACCTTGAAATATTGACTGTAAATTTGTGAGACAGTTCAGAATTATGTCCCTAGAAACTACCTTTCCCCAGTCTCCTCCAAGTATATTATCAGCAAGGCAGTATACTTTTCTCCTACAGGTATCAAGATATGATTTAACTATGCAACTCAAGTCAAAGACTGGTATTGGAAGACCCACGTCACTGACACTGATACAGTGATCAACAAATGATCTTTCTGCAATTTCGGTAAGAATGGTGGGCCTTCCAGCCTTGCAGTTGCTCTTCCTTCTGAATTTGTTCGCAAATAGTCTGTCTTGGAATGTCATGTCTCGCTGCTTCCCTGTGTCCAATTTGTTCAGTCGTAATTTTCTCTACTATCTTTTTCAGAATTTTCATTCGAGTAACGGGTTTCCTGTCATATCGCCAAGTACCTGGGTTTGAACTTTTTTGCCATCCCATGGCCTTTAGAAGAAAAACATAGTAAGCCTACAGTACTATTTAAATTCGTAGCTAACTAGAGTCTTAGAATTAATATTTCGGTTTATTTACTATTGAACCTACAGCAATTTTTGAATAATTTGCAAGAGTGTAGAACGATCCTGCTTCGTTCTGCATAAGTCTCTAGCGTTTTTCTCGGTAACTGCGCTGCCTCCAGAACTGGCTGAAAGATGTTAGTTCTACTAATAGTCTACAGCGACATTGTGGTCGACATTGGACGTAGATTTAAAACCCTTTAATTACACTCTCACTGAAAATTATTCACCGATATGGTCAGATTTTTCTCCAAAAGCAAAGCAGAGTGCTACCTACTGCATTGGCTCATAGACTGCTAAAGTGTCCTGGTGTTAGTAATAACACAGCACGGTCCAGTGGTTGAAACAGTTCAAAAATGGATCAAATGACTCTAAGCACTATGGGACTTAACATCTGAGGTCGTCAGTCACCTGGATGTAGAACTACTTACTGTCACGAATTGAGCCCATGAGTGTAGACAACGCACTGCACACAATGTATGTTAATATTTCAAAATGTTAGTAATCGGATTACAGCACAGAGCTCACGACAAGAGACACAAGTGTTGCTCCATTTACCCTCAGCCGCAGACTGCCTGACCTCAGCTGTGCTAGGTCCATATATAGCTTCGACTGTGAGCAATATGTTCTACACTACTCATTATTGATGGCAGCCATCTTGCTTAAAATGTTTTATAATCCTCAAAATACTGAGCTCTCTTATTAGCTAGTTGATTAACAAATACTGCACGTCAAGTAGAACATAAAAAATTGTTAACAAAATTATAATGGGCAAGTTCAGGATCTAACTGTAATCTGACAAAAAGTTTCATATAAGCGCACACTCCGCTGCAGAGTGAAAAATCTCATTCTGGAAACATCCCCCAGGCTGTGGCTAAGCCATGTCTCCCCAGTATCCTTTCTTTCAGGAGTGCTAGTTCTGCAAGGTTCGCAGGAGAGCTTCTGTAAAGTTTGGAAGGTAGGAGACGAGATACTGGCAGAAGTAAAGCTGTGAGTACCAGCCGTGAGTCGTGTTTCGGTAGCTCAGTTGGGAGAGCACTTGCCCGCGAAAGGCAAAGGTCCCGAGTTCGAGTCTCGGTCGGGCACACAGTTTTATCTTGCCAAGAACTTTACATTTCGACATAATTTGTAATTGTAGTTAGCAGTGGTCTAAAAGTGTAATGATAATTAATTCTGAAGATAATTAGTTTCGAACAGGTTTAGATACCTTTCGGAAACGTTGGAGGTACGGACTTTTAAACGATAGTCGTTAACATTTTGAAATACACTGGTGTCCCAAATTAAAGCAACAAACAGCCGGCAGTTTGTAGAGATCGAAACTGTATCCAGAAGGCCAGAGCATGGCCGACCGTGTGTGACATCAGAGAGAGAGAGAGAGAGAGAGAGAGAGAGAGAGAGAGAGAGGACCGTAACTTGACTGTGAAGGCACAACGGTTCCGCCATAGTTTTGCAAGGCAACTGGGATCTGACCTCGCACCATTGAAAGGTCTCTGTGTACTGCATCGCTATACAAGTACTTAAATTACCTAATTGTTCACATGCAAGCCCTCAATTAGATTTACACTGAATATATTTTATGCTCCTAAATTTCCAACCTTCTCATTACTACCCGTGTGAAGGTGCATGTGTACGTATTTTTCGTGTTTCCATTGGTAGCCAGTAGTATGGAACTTGCTGTATGCTGTGGTCAGTCTGACCAACTCTGGGTGTTCAGTCAAAGGAAAGAGGCTTGTGCCTTCTGAGTCGCCTTTATCGACAGTGGGCAGGTTGGTACCGGAAGCAACCCCTCTGGTCTGTTCTGGCTACCTGCGGAGATTCGTTGTTCTCGGGGGTGCTTAAGCACTTGACGCTGGGCAGTCGGTGAGTGTGGTCGGTAGCTTAAGACTGAGCTTAGAGTGAGATGTGTAAGTCTTGAGGCTAGCTGAAGTAGTATTACAGCGATAGGTACGTTATATGATCCACAGTTTACGCAGGATAGGCCACGGTGCAATTTACCAGTTTTAATAAGTGTCTTCTGGCACTTTCTTTCTGCTACCAGAACTTTTATTGTGCAAAGGCTTCCCATCTAGTAATGCTGACATTACTTTGCAAAAGATTTTCCTAAGTGTGTAGGTGTGCATGGTTACATTCTCGTGTGAATGTTTTCATTTATTACTGCAGTTTGAATGCTTTCGGTTTCACCTGTGATTTGATAAATTTACCCTTATGCTTCGCACCACAAGGCGCGAACTCGCATCCCGTGTTTGTCAGTGGTAATCAGTCATGTTGCCTTGAGTGAATTTAGGTTTTGTTGTATTCTCTGTGTAATTAATGGATTTTAGAGAAACAAATTTCTTGCAGTTCATTTTATCTCCTTGTGCGGTGCGCATGTAATTTAACCGTTTTGCGAAAATATTGAGGCACCTGGTAAATGTGACCCTTTTTTAAATCTAGTTTTAAGCAAATGCATTTTTTTCGATAGATTACTACTTCGGAAGGAACGAATCTCTTTCCCTGACTCTTTGGTGAGGGCGTGTTCTGTAGTATGGATCTTGCGTAAGTACGTGCATTTACTCTTTCCTCTTCCCAGAATTTTCACATACCTTCCCCTTCATGTGGTCCGTCTCCATTTAACCATTTGAAACAGTATTAAATTGAACTCATGCAATGGCAACCGTTATTGCAATCTGTTTATTGTATAGTGTTTAACTTGTGTTCTTGCTTAAAATACACTGTGTTTGTACTTAATGTGTTTCCATCAACGCAGCCACCCCTTCCGAAATCGAACTTTGTACACCCAACCTGTCGTTATCAAAGCGCAGTAGTCTAGCAGGCCCAATCTCTGAATTTTAATTATATTCTAAAGAATTATGTTCCAGTTTAACTAACTGCTTTCATTCAGTGTGATCACGCTTTTGAGTAAATTAATATCAGTGTTCATTTGATGAGAGTACTGACATCTTAATGATTTCTACGCAACAAGTTAAAAATTTCTTTAATTAATTGTAATTAATTTATTCCCAACTTCGTTGTGTGGCAACCCTAAATAATTTACTATAAAAGAAAATAACA